>NW_027206009.1:690000-893656 GCF_024711535.1 Dipodomys merriami
TGGACGTCGTGCGTGAGAGCTAGGAGCCTCCGTCCAGGCTCTGTCACAGGGGTCTTCTAGGGAACTCTTCGCGCCACCCGATGGAGCCCTGAGAGCTCTGCTGGCTCATTTCTGATAGTGAGCTTCATGATCCTCTCCGGCTGCAAGAGACCCATCGATCAGGCCACCCTCCACCCCAAGGCCGTGTCTCCATCGTAGGCTCTGTCCCGACCTTGGCAGTGAGATGGCCTCAGGCCTGCGTCCCCTCCCTCTCCCTCTCCCTCTCTCCCCCCTCTCTCTCCTTCTCTCTCTCCCTCCCTCCCTCTCTCTCCCCCCCTCTCTCCCTCTCCCTCTCTCTCTCTCTCCCTCTCTACCCCCTCTCTTCCCCCCTTTCTCCCCCTCTCCCTCCCTCCCTCTCTCTCCCTCCCTCCCTCCCTCTCTCCCTCCCTCCCTCTCTCTTTCTCCCTCTCTCTCTCTCCTTCCCTCTCTCCCTCTCTCCCCCCTCTCCCTCTCCCCCCTCCCTCTCCCCCCCCCCCGTTTCTCCCTGCTGTCAGTTTTAGTCTTAGACCTCCTCACAGCCTTGGGCACTTGCGGTTGTTTCCAGCCGTTACTTTGTCGTTTGTTACTATAGCTCATGTTTTAAATATCGCCAGCCGTTGCGGGGAGAGCACCCGCGGGCTGGACTCCCACCGGAACTTAATTCACTCGGGAGTTCTGAGGACCTGGCCAACCTGAGTCCAAATCCTGCCCCTTCTTAAAGGCTGTGTGATATTAGGCACTGTCTTCACATAACACTCACACCTGTAAAACAGGGACACTGAGGCTGAGGGCTGGGAAGCCGGGGCCGGGGGTCCTGGAACATGGCAGATGCTCAAGCACAAAAAGGCTGCCATTGCCCGGGGGTGGGGGGGGGGGGACAGGTCTCATCCTAACCTACTAGTACGGTTTCCATTGTATTTTTTCTGTGTGGCCTCTCTGCCTCCATGCTTACGCTCATTCCTCATGGGATGGTGGGCCCAGCAGTATGATGTCGCGGGTTGTTGAGACATTCGTGCCTGGAAAGCATTGACAGTGGTATGCAGACAGCCACAGCGGGCCTGGGCCCTTGTGAGATATGCGTGATCTGCGTCAGGACAGTGAACTCGCTTTCCAGAAGGTCACCGGTACCTCGTCTCATCTGCTTCCAGAGTCGTGTGTCTGCCTGGAAGTCTCAGTTGGAGACAGGTGTAGGCATCTGAGGATGGAGCTCTTGTCCTGCTGGAGAGACTGTGAGCCACATCTGGGAAGGGGTGTGAGTGCGTCATGTGGACAGCCGTGTGTGTCCTGTGGACAGCAGTGTGCGTGTCGTGTGAACAGCCGTGTGTGTGTCGTGTGGACAGCCGTGTGTGTGTCGTGTGGACAGCCATGTAAGTGTCGTGTGGACAGCCATGTGAGTGTCGCGTGGACAGCCATGTAAGTGTCGTGTGGACAGCCATGTGAGTGTCGTGTGGACAGCCATGTAAGTGTCGTGTGGACAGCCGTGTGTGTCGTGTGGACAGCCGTGTGTGTCGTGTGGACAGCCGTGTGTGTCGTGTGGACAGCCGTGTGCGTGTCGTGTGGACAGCTGTGTGTGTCGTGTGGACAGCCGTGTGTGTTGTGTGGACAGCCGTGTGCACGTCGTGTGGACAGCCGTGTGTGTGTCGTGTGGACAGCCGTGTGCACGTCGTGTGGACAGCTGTGTGTGCGTCGTGTGGACAGCCATGTGCGTGTCGTGTGGACAGCTGTGTGCGTGTCATGTGGACAGCCGTGTGTGTCGTGTAGACAGCCGTGTGCGTTGTGTGGACAGCCGTGTGTGTGTCGTGTGGACAGCCGTGTGTGTTGTGTGGACAGCCATGTGCGCATAGTGTGGACAGCCGTGTGCATGTCATGTGGACAGCTGTGTGCACGTTGTGTGGACAGCCGTGTGTGTCGTGTGGACAGCCGTGTGCGTGTCATGTGGACAGCTGTGTGCACGTCGTGTGGACAGCCGTGTGCATGTCGTGTGGACAGCTGTGTGCACGTTGTGTGGACAGCTGTGTGCATCGTGTGGACAGCCGTGTGTGCGTCATGTGGACAGCCGTGTGCATCATGTGAACAGCCATGTGTGCGTCGTGTGGACAGCTGTGTGTGTCCTGTGGACAGCCATGTGCGTGTCGTGTGGACAGCCGTGTGTGTGTTGTGTGGACAGCCATGTGTGTCATGTGGACAGCCGTGTGTGTGTTGTGTGGACAGCCATGTGTGTCATGTGGACAGCCATGTGTGCGTCGTGTGGACAGCCGTGTGCTGTGCATGTCATATGGACAGCCATGTGCGTGTCGTGTGGACAGCCGTGCGCGTCGTGTGGACAGCCGTGTGTGTTGTCTGCACGTCGTGTGGACAGCCGTGTGTGTGTCGTGTGGACAGCCGTGTGTGTCGTGTGGACAGCCGTGTGTGTTGTCTGCACGTCGTGTGGACAGCTGTGTGTGCGTCATGTGGACAGCCATGTGCATCATGTGGACAGCTGTGCGTGTCGTGTGGACAGCCGTGTGCATCATGTGGACAGCCGTGTGTGCGTCGTGTGGACAGCCATGTGTGTGCGTTGTGTGGACAGCCGTGTGCGTCGTGTGGACAGCCGTGTGTGTGTCGTGTGGACAGCCGTGCGCGTCGTGTGGACAGCCGTGTGTGCGTCGTGTGGAGAGCCGTGCGCGTCGTGTGGACAGCCGTGTGTGAGTCGTGTGGACAGCCATGTGCGTCGTGTGGACAGCCGTGTGTGTGTCGTGTGAACAGCCGTGTGTGTCGTGTGGACAGCAGTGTGTTGTCTGCATGTCGTGTGGACAGCTGTGTGTGCGTCGTGTGGACAGCCGTGTGTGTGTCGTGTGGACAGCCGTGTGTGTCGTGTGGACAGCCGTGTGCGTGTCATGTGGACAGCCGTGTGTGCGTGTCGTGTGGACAGCCGTGTGTGCGTCGTGTGGACAGCCGTGTGCGCGTCGTGTAGACAGCCGTGTGTGTCGTGTGGACAGCCGTGTGTGTGTCGTGTGGACAGCCGTGTGCGCGTCGTGTGGACAGCCGTGTGTGCATCGTGTGAACAGCCGTGTGCGCGTCGTGTGGACAGCCGTGTGTGTCGTGTGGACAGCCGTGTGTGTGTCGTGTGAACAGCCGTGTGTGTCGTGTGGACAGCCGTGTGTGTGTCGTGTGGACAGCCGTGTGCGCGTCGTGTGGACAGCGTGTGCACAAGCCGGGCGCCGTGCTGGGTGTGGGCCTTGGGGCCGTAGCTGCAATGGCCGCGCTCGTGGTTCCCGTGTCGGGTGCTGAGTAGGGAAGCAGGAACTGAGGCGCTGCCGGCCTCTCCGGGACAAGCCTCACCCTTCGCTCCCCCACCGGGGACCCTCCACGGGGTCCCCGGCTTCGGCAGTGGGCGGTGCGGAACAGGGACCCTCCACGGGGTCCCCGGCTTCGGCAGTGGGCGGTGCTGCGGAACAGGGGGTCTGCGGGGTCTGGTGCTAGTCTCGGCGCGGCTCGGGGAAAGTCCCTGAACCTCTCTGGGCGTGGGGTCCTTCCTATCCCACGGCAGGATTTGGGGTGGCGCTCTTCCCGTGATGTAACTGCGCCCGTGGGGGTGGGGGTGAAGCGCAGGAGATGCCAGGGTGGCGGGAACCTTCCTGCGGGCATGGCGTCCTGTGGCCTGCTGTCATCACCGTGAGACCAAGGCAGTCCACACTCCTGAGGTCGCGACTTCTCTGGGGACTGTGCCCGCTCCGCCGGGCGCCACCTGCTCCCCCCGGGCGCAGCTGGCATCGCTGGCACCTGCACGATCCTGCCGGTCCTCCGGGTCCTCTGCGCGCTCCTCTGCCCCGTGGCTCTCTGGGATGGGCCCGGCCGGCTGCGGGGAGGGGGGCGCCTGCCACTGCCAGCGCCCCCTCCCCTCTGCAGCCCGTGTCTTTCTCTGCTGTCGGCCCAGGGTCTTGAGGGCACCGCGGGGGCCCCTCCCTGCCAGGTGGGTGAAGACTGCGCCATTCTGGCTGGTGAGTGGGGGCAGGGAGCGGCGATGAGGCAGGGTCACGCCACCGCCGCCATGCGGGTGAGCTTGCGGTCCTCCCGGGAAGGGGCGGGCTTGGGGATGGATGGAGGGGGAGCTCCACAGCAATGGCTGATGGAGGACGGGGAGCCAGCGGGCCCCAAGTCGCCACCTCCCAGTCTGGTCTCAGTGGGTGCCGTCTCCCACTGGGGCAGGCCTCAGGGCAGTCAGAGAAGGATTCGGGCAAGCGGGTGGGGTGCTGGGGGATCGGCGTCCTGACACCATCGGGTGTCTTGCAGGGACTCCCCCCGCCCCGCGCCTGTGCTCAGGCCCCACGGTGGGGCGCACACGTCTCCCCACCACAGCCGTAGTTGGGTGGCTGTGTCCTGGGACTGTCGTGGGAGGGAGGGAGCCGGTGAGTGGTGGGCATTTGGGGCTGGGCACGAGCCATCTGGTCAGCGGGAGCTCGGGGGCTCTGTTCCCCGTGGGCACGGGCAGCTTTTCTTGCTGCTGTCCCTGCCCTCCGGGTCCGGGCCCGCACTGTCCCGGTCGGTGCCCGGTGGTGGTGGTGGGGACCGGGACTCTGGTTGTGAGAGGTAGAGTGGGGAGCCTGGTGCTGTCTTCCAGGCCGATCGCCCTGGGTCGCCCCCGAGCCCCTGAGCCCGCGCGGACCCTGGCTCGGCACCATAGCTCAGAAAGCACGCCTGCACCAGCACTGGGCAATAAATCACTGCTGGAGCTGCGGCCTCCACAGCTGCCCTCACCCTCCAGGGCCGCTTCCGAGGCTCCATAAATATTTGACGCAGGGCCTGCAGAGAATGCTTGAAGAAACCGGTGGCAATCAAAGGCTCGTTTAAGCGCAAGTGGTTTGTCTGTGGTTGGGGACTTGGGTCCGCTCTCAGAGCCTGGCAGATGGAGACAGGGCCTTGCGAATTCAGGCTGGCTTGGAACAAGGCCAGCATACAAGAAACATTTACGGTGCCTGGTGCTTTAGAAGCACTGGTCCATTGGCTTTCAGCTGGGCACAGCTTTGTTCCTGAGGGCAAAATGTCTGAGAGGTGTGCTCACTGCAGCTGGAGCTGCTGGCAGGGTGGACACGGCAGGGACACACAGCTGTCCTGGAGGACACAGAATGAAGAGTCGTGCAGCTCAACTGTGTTGGTGCCCAACAGAACCCAGAGCTGGCCTAGCAGCTCTTACATCAATAGCAAGAGAGGCCAGTTTTCTTTTCCCGCCCCAGGAGTCCTCTCCCTTTGTCTTAAAACTATTTTGCCTAATTTCAGTCATTCCGTACTTTTACATTTCAAAGCATTAAAAATGATCAGAAGCCGGGTGCCTGTCATCCTAGCTACTCAGGAGGCTGAGATCTGAGGATCACAGTTTAAAGCCAGCCTGGGCAGGAACGTCCGTGAGACTCTTACCTCCATTTAACCACCAAAACCTGGAAGTGGCGCTGTGGCTCAAGTGGTAGAGCATTCACCTTGAGCTGAAGAGCTCAGGGATAGCGCCCAGGCCCAGAGTTCAAGCCCCACGACCAACAACAACAAGAACAAAAATGCTCAGAACTTTCTCATTGTCCCCGTTGCAGAAGTATTTGCAGCTGACCTTGCCAGGCACCAAGTGGAGCGTGGGGAACTTCACAGGGCTCCCGTGTGATCAGCTGCCAGGCAGTGAGTGGTCCCCCGTGCCACGCGCCACGGGGACAGAGGCCGCTGTCTGCGCTGCCAGCGTAGAGCAGAGTCTCTGGGTCCACCGAGCGCACACCTGGTGAGGAGGAGGGGCTGGGTGTTGGAGCCCTGGCTCAGAGCATCTGACTGGGAAGGGATGGAGGGGGATGTGGACCGTGAAGGCAGATGCAGAGCAGCGAGGGGCAGAGCCTGTTCCGTCTCTGGCCCCCGGATGCTCCACAGTGGGGACTGGGAAGGTCTGCCATGGGAGAAATCTGCGTGGCTTCACCCGGTGGCTCACATGGCTGTGCGTGGGGCCTGCTAGTGTCTGGGGGACCCCCCTCCACTTCTGTGGAGTCCAGCCCTCAGTAGGATGTTTGGTAGACCAGCTGCCCACCGGGCAGGCTGGATGTTTGTCAGATGCCCCAGGGCTGGACACAGACCTGCTCCCACAGAGAGGAGCCAGGCAGGATGCTGGGGGGCTGGCGGCCAGTGCATTGGCCTGCATCGCAGGAGCGGGTTGGGGTCACGCCGCACACCAGCACACGGCTAACGCTTGATGACCCGAGACCTCTGGAGAGCGGCCAGCTGGGCCAGCCCTGCGTAGCTGGAGGGGGAGCAGTTTGTCATCTGGGCTGTCAGCGAGCCACAATGGAGGGCCCCCTCCCCGCCCCCCCAGCCTTCAGGCAGATCAAATGGGGGATGGCCCGCAGCCAGGCCGGTGTGAAGGGTGGATTTCGGTCCCTGGGGCCTCCTCCATCTTCCCACTCGGCTCTGGGCACTTGGCTGTGGTGGCAGAGGCAAGGCTGCGGCTCACCAGATGCTCCGCAAATCTCCAGGGCAGGCGAAGGGCAGGCTGGGTCTCGGGAGGCTCACACGGGCTCCTCTCTGGGTGGACAGTGTGCAGACTATGGCCCGGTGGTAACAGGCAGGATGCGGGAACTTGCCAAGCAGGGATCCTCCCCCTCCTCCTCCCCTCCTTCTCCTCCTCCACCCTTCTCTTCTCTCCCTTGATAGATCTTGTGTGTGTATGTGTGTGTGTGTGTGTGTGTGTGTGTGTGTGTGTGTGTGTGCGCGCGCATGTGCGTGCTGGTCCTGGGGCTTGAGCTCAGGGCCTGGGCTCTGTCCCTTTATTTATTTTGCTCAAGGCTGGCACTCTATCACTTGAGCCAGAACTTTACTTCTGACTTTTTGCTCGTTCATTGGAGATAAGTCTCATAGACTTTCCTGCCCGGGCTGGCTTCAAACTTGTGATCTCAGCCTCCTGAGTAGTTAGGATTACAGGTGTGGCCACTGGTACCTGGCTCTTGGATAGATCTCTTTGGATCATCAGCAAGCCTCTCCATTTCTACTTCAGAGTGGGGTCCGGCTCCCCTTGCCCCCCTAAAGCTGGTGTATCTGTGGCCTGTCCCCGGCACCCAGGACCAGGGCAGCTGGGGCTGTGGACCCAGTGTGTGGCTTCACGGCTGGTCTCATGGTAGCCATCATCCATGCACACTGCTGTCTCTGTGTGTTGTCTGTGCTTCCCTCTATAGGAAATTCCTTTGGGTGAGAACCAGCCCACCCCTGACCCCAATTACTTCAGACCAGCTGCCACCGCTCCCCCAGAAATGGGTCCGAGAGGAGAGGGGAGAGGGGGCTCCTTTCGTGGTACGGTGTTCGTGGTTCCTCCCCTCTGTGATGAGAGGCAGGGGTGCTGGGATGGGCAGGGCTGGGAAGGCAGGCTGAGGGTGGAGGTGTGGGGAGAGCTGGGAAGGCTGGCTGAGGGTGCTGGGATGGGCAGAGCTGGGAAGGCAGGCTGAGGGTGGAGGTGTGGGGAGAGCTGGGAAGGCAGGCTGAGGGTGGAGGCGTGGGCAGGGCTGGGAAGGCAGGCTGAGGGTGGAGGCGTGGGCAGGGCTGGGAAGGCTGGCTGAGGGTGGAGGTGTGAGGCTGATGGAGAGGAGGCCGGACGCAGGAGGAGAGGGGAAGGAGGCCCGTGGATTGCTCTCCCTCTCTCCGGAAGGATTGGAGTCTATGGCGACCCAGACATCCCGTCTGCGCCCTGGTTCCTAGAAGTGTCCGTTTTTTCAGGGCACAGATGGGGCGGCATCTTTCCCCAGCCATTGTGAACCTCAGGCCGCAAAGGTTAGCTCTCCAGGGGGACCGGCTGCTTTGCAGGGCTGTCAGTGACTCAAAAGGGGGCCTCCTGGAGCCAGACCCCGCGTCTGCCTCTAAGTAGCTCCACGATGTGAGGTGGTATGCTCTCAGCCTCAGTTTCCCTGACTTCCTGCTCCTGTGGCCTCCCCCTCTGCTCCCTCGGAGCGGGGCCTTACTGGCTTGTTGGCCGGATTAACTCTTTCTCACTGAACTGTGAAGGATGACTGGTCCCTGGGCCTGCTGGATGCGCTCGGGTTGGTATAGACTCCATCGGCACAGAGGGAGTTGTGGGCGGCCCGCTGAGGGCTGAGGAGATCGAAGAAAGATTGATCCTAGAGAGCCGCGCCTCGCGGCCTGGAGCGCAGGTCAGGGCACCGCTTGTCATGGGAGGGCAAAAGGCCCGGGGCGGGGCCTGTCCGGTCGCAGTGTGGTGCACGTGTGCACGGGGGTGTGGACACACACACACTCCCACACACAGACCTCCCGTGCCAACACGGGGTGTGTGCTGTCGACACGGTACCTTGTGAGCCCCCAGTTTGGCCCCCCAATGTGACTTTCAGCCAACACCAACCGTGAGTTGTTCCGGGGAATGAGATGTTGGTGGGTTTGGGGGTGCAGGAGATGGGGGGGGACACGGGAAACGGCGCCCTGGTGCTGCCGTCAATGTGGCCTGGCGGCCGGCTGCTTCCCAGGGCCCTGACAGGTCATTTCAGCCTGCCCCTGACCCCAATTACTCCAGACCAGCTGCCACCGCTCCCCGAAGCATCCCTCTGCAGCTGGGGTGGAGGGACCCCGGAGCCAGCTGCTCCCGGGCAGCTGCTGGCTCTCTAGAAGCAGGCACATAATCGGGCCAAGAGCCGTCACGGCCACCGTTGACTCAGGAGTGCCCTCGGGGCCGGACGAGTGTCCTCGGGGCTTTATTTTGGAGGAGACTTGGGTCTCCTGTAGACCAGAAGTAGGGGGAGAGGCGCCTTGTGGAAAACTGGGGCGCGCCTCCCTCCAGCCTCCAGCCAGCCCTCGCGCCGCTCTGTGACTGCGGCTGGGTCTCTGACCCACGGCAGGGGTGTGGCGAGGCCGCGAGTGCTTCCACCGGGGGAGGTTACCCAGCCAGTCTGTGCTCGTGGGCTCCACTCGGGCGCGGTGACAGGGTACAGGGAGGGAGAGGCAGGCAGGGGAGAGGACGTGATGGTGGGGAGAAGCCCTGGACGATGGGCACAGGAACCAGAGCCCGCGCGGTCACACTGGGGAGTGACCTGGTCCCAGGGCTCGAGGACCAGCGGGTCCCAGCGCTGCGAGACTCAGAGCTGGTGGTAGAACGTGCAAGTGCACACCACGGCCTCATTTCCAGCCCGGTCCTGTAAGAACACACATCCAGACCACAGAGCGCAGTTTCCAGGACGGGGACACAGCCCTGGGTGGCAGCAAGGTCAGATGACCCCAGCGGCGGGTCAGAAGAAGGGGCGTGCATGTGGATCAGGACAAAAACGGTTTCATGTAAGCTAGAATGAGCCTGGATTATCTAAGCCAGTGCCAGAGTAAGGCCTGTTCTTGGAGTCGGGGTCCTAGGGCTCCACAAGGGGCTGGGGTACTGACCACTGGCACCCTGGGCACCCACGGGGTTGGCTTAGGATGGCCGCCGCGTGTCAAGCGCCAGCCAGGACCCAGCCCCCTGTGAGCTAGCTCGGCAACCCACAGCAAATCACTTATTTGGGGGTTTCGGTTTCCTCACTAGCAAACAGTGATTGATAAAATGATTAACTCATAAAGATTGTATGGTGGCCAAGGGCCGAACATGTGTTTAAGCAAGTGTTCCTTGTTCCTTCTGTTTTGCTTGCTCCTTTTTCTTTTCTTGTTGCTGTTCAGGCCAGGCTCGTCTCTAGCTCTTGATCTTTCTGCCTTGGCCTCCCGGGTGCTGGGGTTACAGGTGTGCACTACCACATGGGTTGTGTTGAAGCTTTGAATGAGCTCTTCAGAGAGCCGGGCACAGGGTCACCCAGTTAAGTGGGTCACCACCACGGCAGGGTACAGAGGAAGGGGTGCTGGTTCTGCGTTACTGGGTAGAAACAAGCGTTCATGGTGGGACGTGGCTTTGCAGGGTGGTTTTCTGTTTGTCTCACAGTTCGAAGCCAGCCCTGGCAGGAAAGTCTATGAGACTCTGATCTCCAATTAACTACTCAAAAGCTGGGAGTGGAGCTGTGTCAAGTGGTAGAGCACCAGCCTTGACTGAAAAAGCTAAGGGACAGCTCCCAGGCCCCAAGAACATACACACACACACACACACACACACACACACACACACACACACACACACACACACACAGAATGTGTAGTTCTGAGATGGAGTTGTGAAAAGTAGGGAAACAGACAATTTTACATTAAATACAAAAATTACCCAGTTAAATTCTCCGAGGGCAGTAGACACCGTCTCTGGGAGGGGAGAGTTGATATCCTGGGTTCTTCAGCTATGTGGACTTGGGCACAGGTTGAAAGTTCAGGCCTGGAGCTACAGTTTGGATCTGGAATGTTCTCCAATGGTCCATGCGTTGGAGGTGTGGTCTAGCCTGTGGTACAGGGGGAGAGGATGGGGCTTAGTGGGAGGAAGTGAGGTCACCCTTGAAGGGACAGAGGCCCCGCCCCCTCCTGTGTCTCTTTCCTTCCCAGTCTGCATGCTGTGGTGTGCCTGGCCTAGGGGCCCCTCAGAGCGACACAGGCTGAGTGAGACGCTGGAACCCATGAGCCAAAAGCAGCTTCCTTCTTTCCATGGTGATTCCCTCATGTATTTTGTCACAGTGACAGAAAACCAACGGACACATTCAGTCAGACATACTCCTAGAACTGCTGCTGGAGACCTCAGGGGGGTGCTGGGGGATCTTCCCTCGCCTGGCTGGCCCCTCCCCAGACAGACCTTGGCCAGATTTCACAGCTGGTGGGGCGGGGGGAAGGAAAATGGCGGAATGAGGACTCCGAACAGCAGGTGCTGAGGCTCAAAGGTGGACCCTGGTTCAGTCGGGGGCAGGAGTGCTGTGGCCGCCAGGGCCCACACCTGCCACCTGCAGATTCTGAGCTCAGGACCCCTTGGCCGCCATCTTCGTGGGGCTAGGGGACTTTGGGGTTCAGTGGGGAGGAAGGACTGGAGTCAGAAGGGTGCAGCCAGGGAGGACATCGCTGGTGCAGGAAGGCCGGGGCTGGAGATGGATTTGTTCTGTTTCTTCCATCCATGGGAGAAGCAGATGGACAGGGCAGACAGAGGAAGGCACTCCTTGACGAAGGCACCATCTGTCTTGGCAGCAAACTTGGAAGACGATCATGGAGGAAGGCGGATGGGAGGCATCGTTCGTCTTCCATGGTAAAAGAGTAGGGAAACTGACATTCTATTATGAAAGGTGGTGACAGGTTGTTGCAGCCGGAGAGGGAATTTGTCTCATCAGTGTGATGTCAGGCAGAAGTGAAATGAGAGTGGATTCCAATTAAGTGGGGAAAATAGAGCAGTTATCTGAGTGATCTTGAGGATGAATCCACCCCCTGTCTCGTTGGGGAAACTGAGGCCCTAAGACAAAAAAAAATGTTTTGTTCAAGGGATCCAAGAACTTGATGATAAGACCAGCTTATGATCTGGGGCTGGAAATGTCTTTTCCCAGGCCTGGGTCACCTTCCTTCTCCACTGAGCACACAGCAAGCCTTCGCTTGTTGGGCGGATAACAGGACAAGGACTTGGGCGGCTGGTTGTCCCCACTTAGGACTGGCCTTCTACTTTGATGTCCCCATTCTTGCCTCTCTCCTAGCTGGGATCACAGACAAGCTCCATCACGTCTGGCTTGCGAGTTGATCTTTTCACTCTCTACCTGCCCAGTATCTGGGATTACAGGGGTGGCCACAATGCCCAGCCTATGTACAAAACCCGAATGTGTGATTTTTTTCTTAGGTATTATCTATATTTTAATTATAATCAAAGAAGATAGTCTGTGTGATTTCAGTCTTTTGACTTGAAGAGACTTTCTCTGTTTCCAAGGTTATTTGGACATATTTTTCAAATATCCTGGGCATATTTGAAAACGCTATAGATTTGGCCACTCTTAGTTTCAAAATCCTGTGTGTACTTATTTTATAAAATAAATCTTGGGCTGGGATGTAGCTCAGTGGCAAAGCGCTTGCCTAGCAAGGGCGACATCCTGGGCTCGATCCCCAGTACCAAAAAAGAAAAGACAAAAAAAAATACAGTTAAAGTAAGTCTTTTGTGATCTCTAAGTTTTCTTTATCCTTACTGGTATTTTTTGTGTGCTTGATCAGTGAAGTTCTGAGAATGTTGTAGTCATTAAATAGCGATGTGTGTGATTTATATCTCTGTATCAACGACGGTAGATTTAGCAATTTCTCTACATTTCTGATTTCTTCTTAAATTCTGCGTTGTGTATTTTCATACTATATCATTCAGTGCGTATAGATTTGCTATTTATGTGTCACGCAGTGAGCATTTCACAGCTCAGTGGCATTCTTTACCTTAAGGTTTTCTGCTCTCAAGTATATTGGGTTTAATGTTACCATGCGATACAGTTTATTTTAATTAGTATTTTCTCGGTACAATGATTCGTGTTCTTTTAGTCAATCTTTCTCTGTCCTTATGTTTTGGGTGGGTACATATTAGCAGTATATAGCTGCATTTTTATTTTGAAAATCCAGTGGGCTGACCTTTTTAGTTTACAATACTGGCATTTGAACTCAGGGCTCTTACTACTGGAGCCATATCTCAGCCATTTTTGCGTTCATTATTTTCCAAAAATGGACTTGTGTCCTGGCCTGGAGCTCCATCGTCTTATTCTCATGTAGCTGGGATGACAGGCGCACATCACCATACCCAGCTTTCATTGGTCAGATGGGGTCTCTTGAACTTTTTTCCTGTTAAAATAGGATTGGGGTGCCTGGCTGATCTCTGCCTTTTTGATAGAGAGATTGGTCCATGTATAATTTTTGTGATAACTGATACATTTATTTCTACCATCTTGCCCCCAGTAGCTACCTTTGCTATGCTTTTTATTTTCTCTTTTCTTGTCTTCTATAAAATGGTTTTCCATATTTCATCTTTCTAGGCATACATTATATTTCTTTTCTTTTAGCTCCTACCCCTTCAACCTCTGATATGCACACTTGGCTTACTCTCTGTACCCTCTTCCTACCCATGAGATCCCAGAAGGCTTTGATTTTAGTGTCATTCATATCACCCACAAGTACAGCTCTTCTGTTTCATCTTGCTAAAATCAGTCACTATTGTCATTTTAGACAGTCAGTATTTACTTTGGTTTTCCAGTTCTTTGCCCTTTGTTCTGATTTTACTTTGGTTTATTTTCTTTTCCTTTTGGTTCGCTTTAGTCCTCCCTGGAGGAGTGCTTTCTCAAGGCGCTTCAGAGTAAACCATCCGAATCTTTGCCTGAGGATGCCTTTTGCTTTCACCGTTGCGGGATGGCTTTCTGGATATAAATCTAGAACGTCCCTGTGTCCTCTTGCGGCAGTAGGCTTCCCTTGGCGCCGCCCTCTCCCGGGAAACCCTCTGTTGACATCGTTGCCATGTCGTATTTTTAGGTCCTGGCTTCCTCTCTCCCCTGTCTTTGGGAGTACGGGGATTTTGTTTGGCTTTTTGGGCAGTTGAGGTTTGAGCTCAGGACTTCACCCTTGCTAGGCAGGGGCTCTAATGCTTGGGCCACACCTCCAGCCCTTTTCCTGTAGTTGCTTCTGAGACTGGACTTCGGTTTGGCCAGGCCAGCCTGGATCGTGAGCTTCCCACGGTGCCTCCCTTTGTGGTAGGGTGACAGGCACGTGCTGTCACTCCTAGCGCCTTTCCACGGAGCGGGAGTCTATGACCTCCTCTCACTAGAGCTGTGATCCTCTGGATCTCAGCCTCCCTTGTAACCACGATGACAGCCTCACACCACGGTGCCCACTATTGGTTGAGAAGTGATCTGACTCTCTGGGCTGTCCTCAAATGACAATCCTCCCAAGCTCAGCCCCCAAGTAGCTAGGATTATAGGGTCTCACATGTATCATTATAAACTTATTTCTTTAAAAATAATACAGCTAAATGCTTTTGTAAATAAAAAAATACCTATTCACTAAACTGTCATCTGAGCATGGTGGCGCATGCCTATAATCCCAGAAAGGGACTCAAGGATCCGTAGGACGCAGAGGCAGGAGGACAGCAAAGTCAAGCGCAGCCTAACGAGGTCAGCAAGACCCTGTCTCAAATGCAGAATGGGAACACCGGCGCTCTCTCCAGTGGTAAGGATCTTGCAGACACGTCGGGGTGGTTGTACCTGAGGCTGGTGGAGTCTGGCTGGCCGCCCCGTCCCAGGGCACACCCCTCTAGCTTCCTCGCTCTCTCGGGGGTGTCTCTTGGACCCCCCACACTCAAGCCCCTTCCACAGAGACGAGGAAACAGAGGCACAGGGGAAGGAGGCCGCCGGGGGCTCAGGGACAGTGGAATTCCACTCTCGGCCTCTACTCTCTGTGGCCTCTGCACTCCTTTCCTCCGCTCTCTGTTCCCCCGTTCCCTTCTTCTGACATTCTTAACCTTCTTGTTCCCAGGGCCTCAGGGCTAGGGGCTCTTTCTGCTTTCAGAGGTGAGATGTTACCCCTCCATGCAGTGCCACCTCAAGAACCATGTTTGTTATGTGTGTCCAGCACCGAGGAACCCCGGACATTGGCACGAGCTGGGTGAACTCACCCCTCCATGCTTCAGTCCTGAGCCTGTCCCACAGAGCGCCCCCTGGCGGCCCAGGCCCGGGCTGGGGACACAGGGAGTTGCCAGGCACCAGCCCCAGAGGCGCAGACCCTGCTGTGAGCCACGGCGCTCAGAAGCGTTGTGTGCAGGGGAGCACAGAGAGTGCACGCCCCCCAGGAGGCAGGTGGAGAGTGTGGGGGTGGGGAGCCCCGACGGGAGCTGCCACCAAGGGCCAGGCACCAAGCTCCACCACTGACTGGTGTGGGCTCTGGATCGCCGCGGGGCAGCGGGAATCCCGACCACCATGCCAGGCTGTCCACGGGGCAGCGCGGCTGCTCCCTGCCCGGGGTGGACAAGGGGGCCTCAGGAACTGCCCTGCCCCCGCTGGCTTCCAGTCATGATCCTCCAGTCATGATCCTCCAGTCATCCGCCTCCTAGTAGCTAGAATTACAAGTGTGAGCCACCAGTACCCACTTTTGTCTTTCAGTTTTCGAGACAGGGTCTTGCTAGATGGCTCCCCCAAACCTTTCCATCCTGCCGTAGTCCCTCAAGTACTCGGAGCTCAGGCATGCCTGCCACACCCGGCTTTGCCCAGTGTTTTCACGCGTGTCGTCCATCGGCGCTGTCCTCCTGCGTCTGCGAGAGGCGGCGGTCACCCGCGGCTGCTGCCGTCGGACGCTGGGCGGCGGAACTGGAGCCGTTGCTTCTGCGGCGTGAAGCCCGTGCGCACTGCGGCCGGGAGGCGGCATGGCCGCGTGGGGAGCCCGTGCGCACTGTGGCCGGAGCCCGTGCGCACTGCGGCCGGGAGGCGGCACGGCCGCGTGGGGAGCCCGTGCGCACTGCGGCCGGGAGGCGGCACGGCCGCGTGGGGAGCCCGTGCGCACTGCGGGGAGCCCGTGCGCACTGCGGCCGGGAGGCGGGTACGGCCGCGCGGAGCCCGTGCACACTGCGGCCGGGAGGCGGCACGGCCGCGTGGGGAGCCCGTGCGCACTGCGGCCGGGAGGCGGGTACGGCCGCGCGGAGCCCGTGCACACTGCGGCCGGGAGGCGGCACGGCCGCGTGGGGAGCCCGTGCGCACTGCGGCCGGGAGGCGGCACGGCCGCGTGGGGAGCCCGTGCGCACTGCGGCCGGGAGGCGGCACGGCCGCGTGGGGAGCCCGTGCGCACTGCGGGGAGCCCGTGCGCACTGCGGCCGGGAGGCGGCACGGCCGCGTGGGGAGCCCGTGCGCACTGCGGCCGGGAGGCGGGCACGGCCGCGCGGAGCCCGTGCACACTGCGGCCGGGAGGCGGCACGGCCGCGTGGGGAGCCCGTGCGCACTGTGGCCGGAGCCCGTGCGCACTGCGGCCGGGAGGCGGCACGGCCGCGTGGGGAGCCCGTGCGCACTGCGGCCGGGAGGCGGGCACGGCCGCGTGGGGAGCCCGTGCGCACTGCGGCCGGGAGGCGGCACGGCCGCGTGGGGAGCGCCTCCTGTGTACAGCGCTCACACCGCGTCACCTGTCCCGGGAGATCCACACCAGCTCAGGGTCCTGCAGCCCCGCTCTCTCTGTCTTTAACCATGGGACCGCCCCCACCACAGGCTGGCGGCAGTGTCTCACGTCACTTCCGGCCCAGGGACTGGGACAGCTCCCAGGTGCCAGCCCGCCTCCATTTCTCATCTGGCCGGATTCCTCAAAGCAGCTGCTGTGTCTCCTCCTGTGGCCCGGGAAAGGCCGCGCCTGAGTGGAAATGACCCACGTGTCTGTCCTTCGTGCGTCCAGCCAGGCACCACGGGCTGCGTCGCCTGCCAGCTGGCCACGGTGAATACCTGGTGTGTTGCTAGGTGACACCTGCCGTGCAGCTGGGGACGGAGAGCCCAGGCCGCGGGGAGAAGAGGCACTGCAAGGAGCGCCCCGCTTGGGGGTGGCGGCCCGAGCGCTCCACGCTCTCTGCAGAGTGTCCCGTGCTCAGCTCAGTTCTGTTTTGGATGTGTGAAAGCACGCATCATTTCTCTCTCTGAGCCTGGCTTACCTCTCATCACACGATTTGTTGTAGGTCCGTCCGTTTCCCAACGGGACATAATCTTATCTAATTTCTTATTTACTATTCTTATTCATTCTTATGTCTCTCCGTTGTGTGTAGGTGCTCATTTTATGAATCCACTTATCTGTTGTAGAGCATCGGGGCTGTTTCTATAAGTTGGCTGTTGTGAATAGCACAGTAATGAACATGGACGCACAGTCTTTACATATCCTGACTTGTAATGCTCTGGGTAGATGCTCAAGGGTGGTACGGCTGGGTCCCAGGGAAGTTCTGTGTTAGGTTTTTTTGAGGAAGCTCCAAACTCTCTTCCAGAGCGGTTGTACTACTTTACATTCCCACCAACAGCCAACAGTGTGGGCTCCTTCCCCCCACGTCCCCGCCAGCATTTGTTGTGTGAAGTCTTGATGTTGGCCAACTGGGGTGAGCTGGAATCTCAGTGTTGTTTTGATTTGCATTTCTTTTATGGCCAGGGATGTTGAGCATTTCCTCGTGTGTTTATTAGCCATGCTTACTTTTCCCAAGAAGTCTCTATTTAGCTCTTTTGCCTGTTTATTGCTTGGTTTATATGTTTTATATGTGGCATCCAAGCCAGGAAAATATAATCTATTCCTTTAGACACCCGTGTGTGCCCGTGTGTGTGTGCACGTGGTGTGTGTGTCTGTGTCTGTGTGTGGGTGCGTGTGTGCGTGTGTCTGTGTGTGTGTCTCTGTGTGTGTGTGTGTGTGTCTATGTGTGTGTGTCTGTGTGTGTGCACGTGCACGCATGCACTTTTGAAAGACCAAATGGAAATTCTACCCACTTCATTGTTGGGGTTGGATATAGGAGTGTTTACCTCTCATCTGACCCTTGAAATGATGCAGATATTGACTTGAAAAAAATGTCTGTTGGTAGATATTCAGGGCCTGGGACACTCCCTTTTGTGTTTAAGAACTCCTTTGGGGTGGGCACCAGTGGCTCACACCTGTCATCCTAACTACTCAGGAGGCTGAGATCTGATGATAGCAGTTCAAAGCCTAAGCAGGAAAATATGTGAGACTCTTATCTCCAATTAACCAGAAAAATAAAAAGCTGGGAGTGGAGCTGTGGCTCAAGTGATAGAGTGCTAGCCTTGAACACCAAAGCTCAGGGACAGCACCTAGGCCCTGAATTCAAACACACACACACACACACACACACACACACACACACACACACACACACACACATCTCCCCTCTGGGAGTGTTCTTGTTTGGTGGGGCACGGATGTAGCTAACTACACAATGTATTATGGCATAACTTACAACAGCAAGGCATTAGAATTGTATTCAGCAAGTGATGCTATAGCCACTCGATGATACCGACTACTTCCCAGGCCTGCAGCACACATTTAGTGAGTGCCTACTGTGTACCCAGGGCAACGCGTGAGGAGCTGGCCATCCGGCGAGAGCACAGGCCTGCCACTAGCTCCGGATGCTGCTCTGAGACCAGCCAGAGCTTTCCTCCCCACCCCAGGCGCCCGGGCACTCGGAGCTGGTCAGGACAGGGACCCCGACAGGCCAGCGGGGTCCCCAAAGGACTCTGTGTGCTGACTTGCTGTAGGGGACAGCCCTGTGCGTCTGCCCTAGGGCGCGGTACCCGGCGGATGGGAAGTGAGCGGGGTCCCCGGGAAGTGTCCTGCCAGGGTTTTTCATTTTTATTTTTGACTTAACGATCTCTGCCTGAGTTAAGTGATGGTGTCTCTGATGAGCGATCGTCGCTTGTGGAAGACGAGAAAGCTGGCATCCCTTAATATTCCACGTTTCCCGGAGCAGTCTCAGCTTGGTGCCTGCCGGAGCTGTGCTGGGGTTGGGAGGTGAGAGGTGCGCGTCCTGCTTCGGTGGGGCCTCCATCAGGGATGCACAGCCGGCTCTGGGCGTCCGGGGAGGCCAGTGCGGCCCCGTGGAGGCTCTCGGGGAGTCAGGGCAGCAGAGGACGGTGCTGGAGGAGGAAACCACACCCAAGCTGAGCCTGGAAGGCTGGATGGGGCTCGATGGGAGACAGGCGGAGAGCTGGGAGCGGGGAGCAGTCAGCGCACAGAGGAAGCATGGCAGAGGTCGCTCCCGGAGGACCCAGGATCCCAGTGGTGGTCGGGGACACAGGAGGCCACCAGGAGGCCTGAGACTTGTGTCTGAGACCCTGAGCCTCCGACTGTCCAGTCTTGTGCCATGGAAAAGGGCCAGCACATGTGTGTGTGTGTGGGGTTGTGCGTGGACAGCGTCCCCGGCCTGTCATCTCAGGAAGATCATGCTTGCAGAGTGGTTTGCGAGTGCTGAAGTGCCATAAAATGCTTATGATGATTATTACCCATTAAAATTTAGGGCAGCCGGGAGAATGGCGGGGTGTGGGCTGAGGAGCTGTGTGCCTTCTTCTGGAGGTCTCTTAGATCCCAGAGATGCCGTGAGTCGCCCTGATCTGTGAGTCCCTTCTGCCCTGCTCCCCCCGCCCCAGACCCCTAGGGGCCAAGGACTCTGTCATAGGCCCCTGGGTATCACCACAGCCAGCACAGCGCGGCTCCTAGAAGGTGCTGGATACATGTATGCCTGACAGCTGGCTTTGGGGCAGGCCGCGTGATATTCCCCACTTCGAGAACATGCCACCTCCTGGGAGCCTCCTCCCTGCCCCTGCCGGGCAGAATGGACAGAGGCCGGAGCCCCGCCAGACGTGGCCTGGCCCTGCTGGCCCCCTGGTCCCTGACCCTGTGTGCGCCCAGCCTCATGGTCTCAGGTCACCACACAGGAAGTCCCGAGTGTGACCAGAGCTCTGCAGGAGGCGGCGGACATCGGCCTTGGTGAGCTCCTGCGGGCTCCACTGGACCACGCAGGCTCACACTCAGTGGGGTTGGGACTGGGGATCCGTCGCTGCGGGACTGACCATGCCCCCCTACGTGGCCACTGCTGATGACTCTGGTCGTTTATTTCTGCTCTACCATCCCGGTACTTGAGGCTGAGAACCAGATGCAGTATTTCTCCTCTCCCCTCCCAAGAGCCCTGCAGCGGGTGCGGTAACCCTGTCAGCGGCCTTGCCCCTGGTCGAGGGGTGAGGGGGTCTTCGTGGCTGGCAGAGCCCTCTGACTGCAGATGGGACAAAGTGGCTGCTTTTTGGCGCATTGGTCTTTCCTCCCCCGGGAGCCGTCCAGTCATTTTCCTCAGTCATCATCTGTGGCCATCCGGTCCCGGCCGGCTGACAAAGGCCCGTTGCATCTCACTGAGTCTGTTGGACTGTGCCTGGGCCTCTGCCCGGCCTGCGATGATTTATGGCAGTCGGAGCTGGGTGACTCCCGTGACCTGTGCAAATCAAGACCTGGGCTGGGCAGGCAGAGCACCAGAGTGCTCTGTAATTAAACGCCTGCTGGGGCCGGGCACCATAGCTCTCCACAGAGAGAGGCTTCCTTGCACTCACCCCCATTATTGGGTGGAATTCGGTCTTTCTAGAAGGATCCCTCACATTTTGCGGTTAGGCTTTCTTGTGTGCTCCAGCTCACGGCTGCCTTTGCCTGGTGAGAATGTGTAGCTCTTGCAAACACAGGCTGGCTGGGCGTGGGTTTGTGATGGAGACCACCCCTCTGCTGCTCCGGAGGGCAGGATGTAACCTTGCTTTCCCTTGCAGCTGAGAGTCCCTGTCTGGGGACAGTGTGGTACCCAGGAGGGTGGGGGTCAGGGGGCGGTGCCCAGGCTGCGAAACAAGACAGATTGGGGTTCTCATGCTGCTCTGTGAGTTCCCAGCTGGATGGGTTGGCCTTCAGTTTCTTTATCTATATCAAGGGGAAAAGAATGTAATGATTATGGACTTTGAGAATCAGAGGAAAAATGCAAGGCACAGTGGTCCATGCCTGTAATTCTGGCTACTCAGAAGGCTAAGATGTGAGGGCTGAGATTTGAAGCTAGCCCAGGAAAGAAAGTCTGTCAGACTTTTTTTTAATCTCCAAGTAACCTCCAGAAAGACAGACGTAGAGATGTGGATCAAGTGGTAGAGCTCCAGCCTTTAGCAGAAAAGGTAATGGACAGTGCCCAGGCACTGGGTTCAAGTCCCATCCCCATATTGGCATGTGGTTCTCTCCCTCCCTCCCTCTCTCTCTCTCTCTCTCCCTCTCTCTCTCTCTCTCTCTCTCTCTCTCTCTCTCTCTCTCTCTCTTTCTCTCACACACACACACACACACACACACAGGGACAATGGGTCCTATTCTATTTGGCCGATCCTGGGGTCAGGCTAATTTTATATGCAACCTGGGGCCTTTCTTGCTTCTAAGAATAAGCCAGCTTTGGGGTTGCACCTTCTCAGCCTGTGTAGCAGGACTTTGGGGTGCAGTGCTGCCTTCCAGAGTTGGCCTCTACCCTGGGCCTGCTGCCAGCAAGCCCGAGCACTCAGACATGGGTGCCCCTCCCCTAACACCCCCGTGGCCTTCGGTGGCCTCCCAGAGATCCCTTGGGTCATGCTGCTGTTCCTGGACCCACACAATCCCCTCCCCCTACCGCTCCGGCTCCGTGTGCACCTGTGTCTAACAGCAGGCTCTGCTAGGTCCCTGGCCAGGACCAGCACTTTTATACAGTGGGAGGATGCTAGCTTCACCTCTGGGCCAGTCACTCCTGAAAGCTGGCTGTGTGCTGGGAAGGGAGGCAGGATGTGGGGTGCAGCCCCTGCGGGTGCAGCCCCTTCCCTCCCCCCCTCCCCTGCCCCCCCCCAGTCAGCTCTGTCCCTGGCTCTGCCTCTCTCTGACAGCTCTGCTGTTCTGATTCTAGCTGCCCTAAATGGCAGCATGGCTCTGCCCCCTCATCTCTGATTGGTTGACAGACATCTGACACCACCCTCCCAGCCAAGCCAATCAGCTCTCTCCCATGGTCTGTGATGCAGAAACTGCTGGCCACACAGCCGCACCCAGGGCCCTGCAAAGCCAGGGCAGGGTAAGGAAGGAAAGGTCATAAAGTCACAAGCAGGAATATGCTGCGGGAGCTGCTTGGAGTTGCTGGGCAGCTGAGCCAGGCGGCCAGCTCTCCATCCTGCTCATCCTCTCCCTTCGGCTTGTTGGCATGTGGTTGTTGCCACATGGTCTCAAGGTGGCTCCCACAGGCTCGGGCTTCACATCTGTGTCCCGGTAGGAAAGGGTAACTCTGTCAAGGAAGCGATGGACACACATTGAGGCTAAACTGAAGTGCAGGAGCAGAAGGAAACGGCCTAGGAGATGTCCCTAGATCTGACCTTCCACTTGGTCGGTGTGGCTTTCATTTGCATTTCTGTGTGCATAAGCAATCCTCAGGCTGTGAGGCATTAGTGACAGGCCCTAGCCTGGGCAGAAATGAGATGTTATCCTGAAGATAACCAGGGAAAAACAGGTCTGGAGGCATGGTTCAACAGTAGGACGCTACCTGTTTAGCAAGTCTGAGGGCCTGAGTTCAAACTGTAGTACTGCCAAAAGAAAAACTGTGGTAAGTACCAGTGTACATGTTCTTCAAATAGGTCTGCCCTTGTTAGGCAGGCCATGGCTGCCCTTGAGAAATTCAGGTTATAGAAGCTAGAGTGACGTGTGCTCATTACAGAATAAAGAAATTAGAGAAAAATAGTTAAGATGACACTAAAATAAAAATGAGGTTTTATTCCCATGCAGGGATCATCATTAATATACAACTTTATATACTGATCTTTGTGGTGGTAAGGGTGAAGTCCTAGTTAGGCAGGCTCTGTACTTCCAAAGCATTTCTTGCATTAGTTACTTTGGGGATAGTGTCCAAGTCACCCTGGGATGACAACTGTGTACCTCCATGACAGCTGTCAGCTGTTTTTTGTTTGTTTGTTTGTTTGGTCAGTTGTGGGACTTGAACTCTGGACTTGGGCGCTGTCCTTGCACTCTTCAGCCCAAGGCGAGTGCTCTACCGCTTGAGCCACAGCACCACTAGCTGTCAGCTGAAATGGAGTCTTGCTCGCCTTCGCCCTGGCTGTTCTCAAACCATAATCCTGCCAGTCTCTGCCTCCTGAGTATCTGGGATTACAAATGTGAGCCACTGGACCAGCCTGTACTGCAGTTTTGTTATTTGTGCTGGTTCCAGGTCTTGAAGTTAGGAGTCAAGCTCCTTGAAACTTGCTCATGGGTGGCACTCTACCACTTGAGCCATACCTCATAACCAGCATTTTGCTGGCTAATTGAAGTCTCATAGAGTTTTCAGTCTGAGGTGGCTTCAAACTGAGACCCTTCAGGATTACAGGCATTAGCCACTGGTGCCCAAGTACAATTGCATCAAATCTCCTTTTGTAGGAACTTTCTTCATAGATGTTACAACTCATAGCTATATAGCACACAGCTTACCTGATGTCTGTTCTTAAGCATCTGGACTACCTCTGTTTTTATTTTTTGCTGCAATAAATAACCTACTAGTTATAATTATATATAAACCTTCGACCTCTTAACAGACTCTTTCTGGGAGATTGATGATCAGGAATGAAATTACTATCTCAAAGGAAATAAATGTTCTCAAAACCACAGCTATCTATTGCTGGTTCAAAATGTAAACTCAGTGGTAGAGTGCTTGCCTTGCATGCCTGAGGCCCTGGGTTCGATTCCTCAGCGCCACATAAGCAAAAAGAAAAAAGCCGGAAGTGGCGCTGTGGCTCAAGTGGTAGAGCGCAAGCCTTGAGCTGAAGAGCTGAGGGACAGCGCCCAGGCCCAGAGTTCAGGCCCCACGACCGACCCCCCCCCCCAAAAAAATGTAAACTTAGGATAAAAGCTGACTTATGAACAGACACTGCGGTGCGCAAGGCTTGCTCTCCATTTCTTCCCTCACAGCAACGTGCGGGGAGATTTGATCCTAATGTCTGCGGCAGACAATTTATTGCCTCATTTTTAAATAGGATCAATACGCCCGGGAGCCCGGGAGTGATGAGATTCAGAGGCCCCCGATTCCTGAACAAATCCATCAATTACACGAGAGGGTGACGAGCAGGAAAGTGAGAACAGCCCCCAGGAATCTTGATGTGGAAACATGGGTTCGGGCATTTATCTTTCTCTCTGTCCTGGGCCCTGGGCCCTGGGCCCTCTGGAAGCTCCTGGAATTTTGATGGTGCCTGTTCCCCAGCACACGCTCGCTCCCACTACACACCAGCATGCTGACTCCACCACCCGCACTCTGAATCTATTCCAGGAATAGCCGCTGCCTGGGTCTGCCTGGCTCCCAGAGCCAAGCAGGCCAGCCGCAGGGGCCAGCACGTCCCTGGGGGACTGTCACCCTGTGTCTGTCACGCTCAGCCTCAGCTACCAGCTCGACCTTTTGCAAACCCCCCTGAGTATCAGCTTTGTCTACTGCCCGTTGGGTGGATTCTTGTTTCACAGCTGAACAGACAGGGCAAAAACGCCAGAGGTCCGGTGGGCATAGTTCTGGGGTTGGTATTTGTCTGATTCCGGTGATTTGTATTTGGTGATGTTTGGGCATGGAGGAGCCTTGCTGGTAGCCCCCCCCCCCCCGCAGGGCTGGTTGATGGGAAAGATGGTGGAGCCCATCTCATATGCATTGCAAACAACCCAGAGCACACACCCACAGCTCCTTATCTAACTCACACCAGCTCAGCACCCCATCCCACTCTACCCGGGACAGACAGAGACGTTGCTGAAGCCCTGTATCATATAGTCTGTCCAGTCCCGGCCCTGGTCTACCTGCCTGCCCAGCCTTACACACTGCTTCCTGCAGACGAAAGCCCTGGGCAGTGCTTTCCTGAGGCTCCAGGCTCTGCAGGGCAGCCTCCTCTGGGCATCCGCAGTGACCGGTGTCCCTCCCAGTGGCCGTCTCTATCTGCCATGGTACTGAAGCTGACCGAGGCCAGCTCCCAGGCATGGGACAGATCGCTGGTGTGCTTTCCCGGCCTGTCCCTGGTGTAAGGACACACACGTCCTCGAAGAATTCTAAAAGGAAGAGGTGCCTTTGAGATGGATGCTGGTGGCTCATGCTTCTCGTCCTAGCTACTCCAGGGGTGGAGACCTGAGGGTTGTGGTTCAAAGTCAGCCTGGGCAGGAAAGTCTGTGAGACTCCTTTTATTTCCAGTTATCCAGAAAAATGCTGTACACGGAGCTGTGACTCAAGTAGTTAGGGGAAGTACCAGCCTTGGTCAAAAAAGCTAGGTAAGAGTTCAGTACCAGAGCGCGAGCGTGCATGCATGTGCACGCGTGCGCGCGCGCACACACACACACACGCGCGTGCGCGTGCACCTTTTATACCCACCCCGATTAGGTTCCTTGAGTTGTTTCCATAGCAGTTATGCAACATTTGGCTCATTCCAGTCGTTTCTGGCCCCGCTCCTCCTGTCCTTCTCCTGTTGATCCACACATTCTCTCATTCTCTTCCACGCACGCCCTTTACACGCACATCCACACATGGACACACGTACAAGCACGGATGCTGGCGCCTGCCTGCGCACTCTTACCACCTCTGCGGTGACAGACGCCAGCCGGGGGATCTTGGCAGGGCCCAGAATCCGCTGGTTTGGGCATCCATTAGGCGTCCGCCAGCTCCCACCGCCGTCTCTGTTCTGTGCCGTGGCAGGGCCTGGGGGTGGCCGTCACCCCTTCCTCTTTTCCCCGGGGACACAGAGGAGGACCGTGCCGGCTTCCTCCTGCGCTGTTGTTTTCAGAGGGACGGCGGGCCAGCCAGGAGCT
This sequence comes from Dipodomys merriami, assembly GCF_024711535.1. Taxonomy (NCBI): domain Eukaryota; kingdom Metazoa; phylum Chordata; class Mammalia; order Rodentia; family Heteromyidae; genus Dipodomys; species Dipodomys merriami. The sequence continues at coordinate 715,174 of NW_027206009.1, forward strand.
CAGTGTGTCAGGAGAGATGGGCCCGCGTGGCTGGGAGAGATTCCTTCTAGGACGGCCCGCACATCCCGGCCCATCTTGTTCTATCTCCGCTCATGGGTGAAGTTCCTAAAATCGGAAGAGTGCCTGACATGATCACCTGCCCTCTGACCACGGGCAGCCCTCCCCGTGCCCACCCGAGCCTCACCCGAGGAGAGCTGCTGCGTGTGCCCCACGCGGGCTACCGCGGGGAGGAGCCAGCCAGCCTTGCAAGTGAGCAGCGCAGAGCGGGGTCAGAGGCCCCCCAGAGAGAAACGGGGACACATCCCCAGTGCTTTCAAGTTCAGTGGTGAGGCACCAAACAAGAACAGCTCAGGGGGAAAAGTCTATACCTTCTCTCTCCAGGAATCCCCAAAGAGCTTATTTCCTGAGGCTGGCTATGTGGAACTTTCTAGAATGCCAGCCAGCATGGGGTAGAGGATGTTGGCTGGAACATCAGGAAGTGATTCCATGCTGAAGATTTCCGTGGGGAGGGAGGGGGACCTCCATTTCTTCAACTAATTATAAAAGGCTGTATTCTAGAAGGCTCCTTACGAAAAACTAGGATGTTAATTAAAACACTGAGATTCACACTGAACCTGTTTCTAGTAGCGCATGGACCATAAACACAGACCACATTTGAAATATTAAGTTAGTGACCAGATGGCATAGACTCTTAAGTTTGGAAGCCTTTTGGTTTGGAAAAAAATAAAAGAATCCTGAGTTTTCCACTTGATCCTTTACCTGCCCAAACGCAGGTGAGTGCTGGGGAGATCTGTGGATGAGGCTGCATTCTGTCTCGGGACTTAGATTAAATCAAAATTAAGTCCAGCTGTCCTGGGTCAGGACCTGCCTGCTCACAGCTTCCCATGCACACTTTTCTGGTGCGCTCGGGCTGTTCCCTGTGTGTTTCCGGTCTGCTTGGTGCCCTCCCTGTGTGTGTCTCTGTGTCTTGTTTGGGGAGGGCGTGGGACCTGGGATCTACTGGATCTCTTTTGCATTCCCACTTCTATCTGCACGACCTTGGGGCTCTTTCTCAGCAAATCTCGCCCGGCCTGTCTGTGAAGGGTAGAGTGATTGACAGGCACCATGGGGAGCTACGGGATTCTTGCATGCCCAGGGCACCCGCCCAGGGCTCAGGGCAGTGGACCAACCCGGGGCTGCCATCATCTTGGGTACCATTCCTGGGTCATGGAGCTTTGTCCCTGGTGGTCCTCCCCTTGGGACACTGGTGCAACTCCATGTCAGGATTCTTGGCACAGACGCCATATATCCTTCCACACGCTCCCTCCCGCCATCCCCCGTCACCTGTCACTGTGGAGGGCTGGGAGTGCAGCTCCACAGGGGTTGGCTGACTCCAGCCCTCACGGCCTCTGGCCACGAGGGGCCGCGCCCAGGTGTAGTGGAGCTCACCTTCAGAAGAGGATCAGAGTGAGCTGATTTAGTAGCAGTGGAAATGGGAAGGCCTAAGCTCTGGACATGAAGGTGAGGAGCGGCTGGGAGGCTGGGCACACGGAGCCCGCGACCGCTGGCCTGTGCCCCTGCCCTGCGGCCCTCCACCCACCGAGGGCGGCCAGCCTGCTGTGGCGTGTCCACGCGTGTGACCCCGAGTGACCCTGAGGCCAGGCCGCGCATGCATGGTGTCCTCTGCATCTCTGCCCTCCAAGATCAGAGACAGACGCACCATGGCTGGAGGCCGGTGATCTTTCTAGCGATGTCTGGCGGCGGTGTGAATGGGATGGGGCTGCCTGCCGAGAGGGAAGGCTGCTAGGAATCTGGCTCGGCCCAGGCAGTGCAGGGTGGGTTGAGCCCTGGGGGAGTCTGTGGAGCAGGCCAGGGTGGCTCTGCGGGGATGTGGCCCCGCTGTACCTCCCCGCGGGGCCCCGGGAATTTGGGGGTTACCGGGGCAGATGGTGTCAAGGGCAGCGGCACCCGCCAGTCCCCTCCCGGGCTGCGTGCAGACGCGGTACCCTTCACTCAGGGCTGGAACTAAGTAGGGCATGGACTCGTGTCCCCATTTTTGGCCTCATTTCCTGGTGCCCCAGGGCTTCTTCCTCCCCCTCCTGTGGCTGCCTCCCTGCCTGGAGCCTCAGACTAGGACGTGATGTGGGGCTGAAGCCTGGTGCCCTCCTCCTTCCTCCCCCTCCTCTCCCTCCTCTCCCTCCTCCTCCTCCCTCCCCTCCTCCCCTTCCTTCTCTTCCCCCTCCTCATCTTCCTCCCCTTTCTCCCTTCCTCTCCCTTCTCTTCCCCTCCTCCCCTTCTCTCCTCCTGTCCCTTCTCTTCCCCTTTCCCATTCTTTTCCTCTCCTCCCCCTCCTCCTCCTCTTCCCCTTCTCCTCCACCCACCCCCCCCCCCCAGCTCAAGGATGCCTGACCTGTGTGGATGAAATGGTCTCCTCCCAGGGCTGGCAGGGACCCGAAAGGCCGCTGGTGTCTAGAGCACAGGTGTCCTGTCTGGCAGCCATGCTGCTCTGCTCCTCCTGCCTCCTCCCAGAAGTCCATCCTGATCTCCGGGTTGGGTTTGCTCATGGCAGCTGTTCTCTGACTCCGCACCTCACAGCCCGCCGCGACCGCTTCCTCCCCAGCGGCTCTGCAGGGAAAAGGCATCTGGGCTTTCTTCACCTCCAGGCCTTTCCTGTGGCCTTGAGCACCGGGCCTGGCGCACGGGAGGTACTTCTTGAGGAGTGAGTGACTGAGGGAGGGTGAGCAAAGGGTCAGCTCTCGCCGTTAGTCTCCTTGGCCCTCAGGAGGCCTGCTTCTCCCGCCAGCCCTGCTTCTGAGCTATCGAACACCATCTTCTTCACACACGGTAGGGCTGCAGGGCTGCTTCCTCTCCTCCAGACATGCCAGCCTGCTCCGGCTGTGTACCCGCTCCGGCCTCGTGCCCGCTCCCGCCTCTGACCCCTGTGACCCCGGGCCCGCTGCTCTCCTCTCCGTGGCTGGATCTCCCTGTCACTGGCTCTAGACTCCGATGTCGGCTCAGGGGCCGTCACCACGCACCCACTCCTGAATGCTTCTTATTCCACTTCTCTCATCTCCGTGGATTTCCTCAGGACTGCCTTCCAGTCCACTGAAGCTCTCTTCACCTGTGTCTAGTCTGTTGTTAAACCTGGAGAATTCAAATACAAGTGACCTTATTTCTTACCCATAGAGTAAGTGCGTATATGTGTAAATGTAGTGAGCATTCTTACTTTAACATCTTTTCTAGAATCCCTATTCCACATACCCCTTTGAAGTCATTTCCTCTTAATATTTCACATCTGCTGACCATCTGCTAAAATGTATCTCTGTGACTAATGCAATATTTTGTTTTAGACTCAAGTTCTCCTTCTGGCTAGGTTGGTGCTCTGCCACTTGAGCTATGTCCCCAACGCTTTTTGCGTTAGGTATAAATAGCAACTCAGATTTATGTCTGTGCCCAGTTGAACTACAGTCCTCCTATGTACATTTCCCATAAAGCTGGGATGATGCCCAGCCTGTTATTTTTTCTTTTTTTGGTCGGTCATGGGTCTTGAACTCTGGGCCTGGGCGCTGTCCCTCAGCTCTTCAGCTCAAGGTGAGCACTCTACCACTTGAACCACAGCGCCACTTCTAGTTTTCAGGTGGTTCATTGGAGATAAGAGTCTCACAGACTTTCCTGCCTGGGCTGGCTTTGAGCTATGATCCTCAGATCTCAGCCTCCTGAGTAGCTAGGGTGACAGATGTGAGCCACTGGTGTCTGTCTGTTGTAATCTTTTAAACATGACTTTTTCCAGAAATAATTACCTGTGTGTGTCCCACTTGGATTTTGGAGATGGACCTCTGGCATTCTTTGGTCCTAGAATAGCATGTAGGTTCATTCCTGGTGAGACGGATGGACACATTCTCCTGTGAACCTTGTCAACTGTGTGATGTGGGCAAGGCGGGGGAGGCACTCTCTTGTGTTTGATGTCACTGTCTACTTGTAGCGACAGCAACTTTGGGGCCCTCGGTTCAATGACACTCCCCTCCACCAACATGCATGTGTTTATTGGATGAGTGTAACATATATACACACCTCCACCCCTCTCAAAGCAGCCTGGAGCCTCTGGGACCTGTCTCAGAGTCCTTGAATCTAGATCTGCCTGGGGATCTGATTTCTCAGAAAGGGTTCCAAGTGCTTAAGTGAAGCCAGGGTAGCGATGGTCTCGTGAGGTTGGATGATTTGGATCGAGTCTGTTTTCGCCTTTATTTTTGTCTTTTTCTCCCCTCCTCTCGGAATGCACAATGCACAAGCAGAGAGATATAAATACACTTGGCAGAGCAGACTGTGAACACCTCCACAGGAAGCAGCAAGGGGTTTCAGTGAGCCAGCCCGCCCGAGGCCTGGGCCTGCCCGAGGCCTGGGCCCGCCCGAGGCCTGGGCCGGGCCGGGCATCTCCGTCTCGCTGTGCAGCCACAGCGTTCCAGCGGGGCTTGCCAGGGTGACACAGCCAGGGAGCTGAACAAGGGTGCTGCGCTCCGCGGGCCTCCCCTTCTGGCCCCCCTTCGCTGATGAGCTGCCCGATGTGCTTACGAAGCTGGCAGCCTCTGCGTCGGCTCCGCTCGGCCAACAGAGCAGCCTCTCCCGGCCTGCGCTGTCTCCGGCCCATTGGCATCTGCCCAGCTGTGTTCTCTGCCCAGGAAACCCTTCATCGTCTCCAGTACCCTGCCCATGCCTGCGTTCCTACCTCCCTTTCATCCTTCCAGAATCATCTCTGTGTCCTTGTCCGGTCCCAGCTCTGTGCCGCAGCTCCCCCCCTCCCACCGCACAGCCCCTCGGGGTTCTGTATTCTTTCCGCATGGGCTGCGCACACTCCCCTCTCTCCACAGGGCCTTTGCACAGGCTGCCCGCCGTGCGGGCTCCTCCCTGCTCTCCTCCCCTCCACTGCTCCTTGTTGACCCCTGGAGTCATCTCACTCTGCCCCTCCTTCGAGGGCATGTTTCCTGTGGTTCCTACACAACCTTCTATCTGCTTGTCCTCATGGAGCCCCAGGGGACAAGCCCGCCCCGAGTCCGCTGCCCGCCCGCTGGGAGCAGGTGTCTGGTAGCGCTGGTGGATGAAGGTTTGACGCAATCCTGGGCCCTCGGTTTCTCTCTTCCTTTTTTGGCATTGACCTCCGTGAAGGAGCCCCTGTCTGCCCGGTGTGCACGACGCCTCACGAGCATGCACACCGCGTGCAGGGATTGTGCACACGCACGGGCCGGGCAAAGTCTGCAGTGGGAGCTCCATGGCATAGACTCCCGAGACACAGGCCTCGCAGCCCAGGAGGCCGGGCGTGGGGCCGGCGCCGCACGAACACCACCTGAAATCCCTGAAACACCACCTGAAACACCGCCTGACTCCCCTGAAATCTCCGCCTGACTCCCCTGAAATCTCATCTTCCCGTCTTCTTTGTTGCAGGAGACAAGACAGTCTGGGCAGGCCAGTCATGCCGGAGAAGATTTCCATCCCTCCCTAGCGGCCGTCGGGGCAGAGGAGGCCCTGTGACTCAGGATCCCTTCAGAGAGCCGAGCGACACACCGAATGTCCCTCCTCCTAACCCAAGACCCCGCTGGAGGTCAGAGGTGACTGCTGCCCCTGAGAAGCCAGCAGTGGTTGGCACCTGCTGGTGGCAGGGTCCTGGGGTCTGGGATGCACACCATCGCTTTCTGTCCTCAGCAGCACCCGCTGCACTGCATCTCCCCAGGACCCTCCCACTGACTTGAGGGTCGTGACTGCTGGCCAATGGGCTGGACGCTGGGAGAATGCCCCACACATGGCGGGCCAGCACCATGTTTGAGAATGTGAATCTGTCTCCTGTTCACCCCAGACACCAGTCCGGAGCACGCTGCACCTGAAGCCCTCTACGGAGTTCCACACACAGCAAGGGCTGGGGGCAGCAGGCGGCAACCTAGCCGGCAGGAAATCACACAACTCCTACGTGGGCTCAGGCTGAGTGCAAGTCCCACCTGGGCAGGCCACCCACTGGAGAGATGGCCAGGGATCTGAAATCTAGACATTCCAGTGACCTAGCGAGAAAGACTGTTAGGGACCCCAGATCCCCAGCTCTGCTGGTGACCTCCAGCTCTGCCATGTCATGACCCCGGCCGGCCTCCCTTCCCACGGGCCCAACGGGCCATCAGTTCACCACCAAACCATCCAGCCTGCGCCATGCCTGCCTGAGACAGCAGCCGGGTGGGCGGGGCCGGCACAGCAGAGCTGGGCGTTGCCTGTGGAAGGGGTGAGGGGCAGACACGCGTCATGACCCAGACGAAGAACTCTAGTCCTCAGCAGGCACACTGGCCAGCCTGGAGCTGGACTTGGCTCCAAGGAGTGTCTTGTTTGGTTTATATCTTTTGAGTTCTTTAACACAAAACTTTCCATTTTAACCATCTTAAGCATCCAGTTCAGAGGCATAAGTCCATTCACATGTTGAGCCATCCATCCACCCATCCACCCATCCATCCATCCATCCATCCATCCATCCTTCATCTTCTGCTACTGAAACTGTCCCATTACGCAGTGTTTAAGCACCGTCCCCAGCTCCTGACACCCACTGAATGTCACTACTTCAGGGACTTCATTCCTATGATCCCATTTACGGGAAACCATACAATCCTGTTCTTTTGTGATGGGTTTATTTGACTTAGCACGATGTTTCCACGGCCCTCCCGTTGGAGCTTGTGTGCTCAGGCCCCTCCCGTGTTAAGCAGATGTCTTTCCCACATTTTGTTTGTCCACTCGCCCAACATTGTTGAATCAGGACGTTCCCCCTCCTTGGCGTCAGGAAGATGGGCAGCTATTGTGTAAAACACCTCTGCTGGATGTTTTAGATACTGGAATCACCAAGTGATATTTTGTAACCAAGAGATTTCTTATATGCACTCTGGAGCTGCCTTGTCTTCGAAAAATCGGTGCATCTGGCAACTTTGGACCTGGTTTTCCTGACGGTTGTGGTTGCTGCCTGAGGCTCCCCTCCCCTCCCCCACTGGCAGGCACCCAGTGCCGTGGGCCTCACAGCTCCCCGCATCGGTGCCACCCAGCACGCACGCTGCCTGGCCTCCGCCAGCCGTGACTCCGCGACACAACGACACAACGTGCTAACGATGGAGGGACCCAGAAAGGGCCAGGCGGCCCTGGCCCGTGTCCCGGGCGGAGATCGACCGTGGGAAGCTCTAGTAATGGCGGCACAGGGGGTCAAGTGACTCAGCATGGGGCCTCCCCCTGGGGCCGTTCTGAGGATAACTGAGGCCAGGCAGGGAGAGCACCCAACAGAGAATATGTGCTCCCCGAATGCTCTTGAACAAGTGCAGTGATGTTTACCCCAAGGTCTCTGATCGCCTTCCCTGCCGCCGTCGTTGTCGGAGCATTAACTTCGGTCTGTCAGGCTGATTTCGGAAGCCACCCTCCTCCGGACAGTCCAGCCGTGCGCCCCTCCGCAGGGTGCTCCACTGGGCAATGGTGATGGGAAGCCTAGCCCTGCCCTCCCGCCACCAGGCGCAGCGAGAGCTGGAAGGGGCTTGGCACATAGTAGATGCTCAGTAAAGTCTGGTTCCCTTTCTCTGTGTGCCTCTGATGGAGAAGGTTGCCATATTTTCTCGGGGAAAGAAGGAAGGAGATGGAGCTGCCAGCTCCCCACTCCCTCCCCCGCCCCCCACGCCCCGCTGGCTCCCGCCACAGCTCAGAGGTGTTTGGAGTTATGACTTGCGGCTCATCAAATTTCCTCCACTCATTCAACCAACGTTGTCCACTCAGTGCCAGACACTGCACAAGAGAAAACCTTGCACCCCCCACACACACTCATGGAGTGTGCAGCCTGCCCGCCGGTCAGTCAGCTGTGTGCACGTGGTCAGTGCCACCGCACCCCCATGGCTAGCTGCAAATTCATAATAAATAGCCAGGCTCTGCTGGGGCTGGACCGGAGCCGCCCACCCATATCACCTGCTTGCCCTGGCGCCTGACCGTCAGCTAGCACTGGTCTTTCCATCCCCTCATGCTTCTGCTGTCCCTGTGTCCTTTCTAGACTCCCTGAGGGAGGCCTCTGAGTCACCCAGGGCCAACCAAACGTCCCTGGAGTGAACCCTTCATTCCTGTCCCCATGGGGGTTGCTTGCAGGGGTGCGGAGCCTGCCTCTTTCCTTACCTGGGACTCGCAGTGAAATGGGAGCGCGGATGGAAACGCATTCTTGCATTCTGCACAAGCGAACAGGGTTGGGGTTTTGAGACTTTCCTATCCTGGAGGGAACACAGTGACCGCCTGGCATAAGGGACCAAGTTCTGCAGCTCCCGTAACTCTGGGGCCAGACAGAGTGCTTCCTCTCCTTGGCTTCCTCACCTGGCAGTGGGATAATGCAGCGCCCGCCCCGCCGCTGACGGAGACACTGGGCAGGGAAGCACTGGGTAGTGTCTGTATTCGGGTCATGACCTACTGTGTGTTTACTGCGGACCTACTGTGTGCCTGTGGGAATGAGAGGTGATCTGTTTTAGGACAATTGGGGGAAAGTCCCCAGGCTAAGGAAGAAAAGAATTGCCTGTCAGATGGTTGTACTACGCTTCCATAGATTATGATTAGCAACCGCCAGCGAGTTGGCATGGCAACGCTTCCCCACGAACTGCTAGGCCGGGTGCTTAAAATAGGTGTGCCAGCGGTGAGGGAGGCCGCCCAGACGCACAGCGGCGGCCGGAGGCCCTGTGGGCTGAGAAGGCCTGGGCTCGGGCAGCCCCCCCCCCCAGCAGGCCAAGAGAGGGGCTCACCCTTCCCTCCAGCCCCCTTCCACCCACCCGTTACAGATGGTGAAACGGAGCCCGGAGAGGGGTTCAGCGGACCAGCTGCTCGATGACAGCCAGGATTGGACCAAGTTGGTTGTCTTCTATGGTAAACGGCCCCACAGAGCCTCTGGGCAGGCCCTGAGCGTTCCAGGCCCCCCTTCTTTCTTCATTTCCTGTGGGTGACCATCTATCTCCCTCCTATCCTTTTGCACCTGTCTGAGTTCAAGGACTTCTTTCCTTTATGTGGAACCCATGCCATCTCGGACCCCCTCCCCCCGAGCTGGTAAGTAGATGTAGGTGAGTGCCGCTTGAATCTCTGCCTCCACCCCCTTCCTGCCTGCTTCGAGCAAGTCAAACCACCAAGCGCATGGGAATTTATGACTCGCTTTTCAGTGAGAAGGTGGCAGGCGCTCAGTCACTCGACACAGCTTTCACAGCCTGGAGAGAAGCCGGTGACCGCCTGGGACCCGTGACCCGGATCCTCGGGAAAAAGTGTTTCTGTGTGTCTCAGTCCTCACTTTCTTGCCGAGCTTTCTCAGTGTGGGCCGTCTTATCTCCTTGGGCTCTGAGCTGCTTTCAAGAGAAATTCACAGCTCCATTTGATCCCAGGCTGAAGTCCCAGGTCTGGAAAGTGACTTTTTTCTTTCTTTCTTTTTGATAACTCAATCAACTTCTGAGAATAGGGTGCCAGACACTTCTGACATCTTTTAGACACTGTGTTTTGTTTTTTAAAGAAAATCTGTCGGGATGGTGTGGTGTGTGAGGGAGGGCTGTCAGCAGGCCCGGCGTGGGGGGGGAGGGGGTGGGGTCACAGGCTCTGCAGCTCCTCCCCTGCAGGCCATTTGTGGAGCGTGAAGATGTCACCCAAAAGCAGTGACCACCCCATGTTGGCGTGCTAGACTCACCTGCAGAGCTTCCTAAAACACCAGTTACTCGGACCTGTGATCCTAGCTAGTCAGGAGGCTAGGATCTGAGGATTGTGGTTCAAAAGCCAGCCTGGGCAGGAAAGGCCATGAGACTCATATCTAGCAAAAAGCCAGAAGTGGGGCTGTGGATCAAATAGTAGAGTGCCGGCCTTGAATGAGAAAGCTAAGGGACAGCACCCAGGCCCAAGTACCGGCGGAAACAACAACAACAACAACAACATCATGGGTGTCTAGGCCCCTTCCGCGCCACTTTACTCAGGTGTGGGGGTGCAAAGCACCCCTCCCCCAGAGACTCCAACAGCAGATAGGCCAGAGCCGTCCAGCCACAGTCCCATGGTTCCTCTCAATTCCCTTACTCCCAGTGCTGATTAAACTCCAAGATGCCACTGTGGATTCCATTACATACATTTTACTTCTTTCTAAAAAAAAAAAAAAAAATGTATTCCGAGTTGGCGGACAAGGCTCTCCTCTTTGAAACATTTCTGATCAGGAGTCTACCCCGTAGCCCCACCCCCTTTGTAAGCGGTGGGTGAGACTTAGAGAAATGAAATATGTGACATTTGATTGTGATTGATTATCCCAGCCTCTCCAGCGTCTGGTCTGGAAGCTGAGCCCTTGGTGGCTAGTTATGGAAGGTCACAGAAAGTTGAGATGAAGTACTGGGTGCATGGATCTTTTGCACACTATTGCTTGCACCCCAAACTTCAGGGGGGGAGAGAAATTTACCAAAGCAGACTTCCTTCCTCCCTTTGTGCCAGTGGCCGTTTGGTGTTGACACACATTCTTTAACCATCTCTGGTGCCTCCAGGAAGCAGAGAAGGAAACTCCACTGGGACCCGTGGCTATATTTAGTCCTCAACCCTTTGTAATGAGAATTTCTAGAAAAAGATCATTCATACGTGGGACCTAAAACTACTTCCAGGAAGTCGGTAGACTTAGGATGGAAGGACTGGGTTTTCTTCATAGCGTGAGGTCTTCCCTCGGTCCTGCTCTGCCTTCCACCAGTGTGGCTCTAGTGTAAAGGTGATGCACAGAGTCGCAGAAAGACTAGAGCAAGAACTGAATGCAAAAGCCGGGCACGAGTGCTCACGCCTGTCATCCTAGCTACACCGGAGGCTGAGATCTGAGGATCACAGTTCAAAGCCAGCCTGAGCAGGAAAGTCCGTGAGACTTTTTATCTCCAATGAACCACCAGAAAAAAAACCCGGAAGTGGTGCTGTGGCTCAAGTGGTAGAGCGCTCACCTTGAGCTGAAGAGCCAAGGGACAGCGCCCAGGCCCAGAGTTCAAGCCCCACGACCACCACCACCAACAAAAAACCCAAAACCAAAAAAAGAGAACTGAATCCATAAAAGTAAGTCTCCCCTCCCCACTCCTTTTGGCTCAGAGAACCCTGAGCTGGGACAAAGTGGAGGAATGGTGCCGTCACATGAAGGCAGAAAGTGGGAAGAGAACGAGGAAGGAGACTTGCGGAGCACAGATGCCATCTTGGTTGCAACTCTGTTCATATTTTCCTTGTAAAGTAACATATTGCAGCATCGGCGGCGGGACGCGAGAGTGAGTGGAATCTGCACGCTTCGCTTGGCTCTTGAGTGTACAAGTGTGAGACCTGCCCGTAGCAGAGGGAGGAGGGTGGGTGGCGGGCCAGAAGCACACAGAGACCCGAACCGCTGCAGAGCTCACAGCCATGCACACCGGGGTGGGCCACTTCCGTCTCCAACCCTCTGTGGGAAGACGGGGCAAGGCGTAGGCAGTGTGTGCTTCTCCCCGCCCTCCCCCGAGGAGGGGCTCTGTGCAGACCCACCTCCCAGGAGCGCTGCAGCCGGTGCCACCACCGACAGCCCATCGCCTGATGCTCAGACTTGCCTGACCAGCGTGTGATGGCTGGACGGGGAGGGACGCGGTGCCACCTACACAGGCCACAGACACGGCCAGCCAGGTCATTGCTACCCAAGCTCTGTGCTCCTCACTCCTTCCGGGCACCGTCCCGGGCAGTGGTCCCAGAACAGCTGGGACACACAGCTTCTGCTTGGAAATCGTCCTTTCTCCTCTCTCCCAAGTGCACATAAAGTGACACTGACTGAACCTGGAGCGCTCCTGCGCGTCTCCATTGATGGACGCTGGTGCCGCCCTAAGCCACGATTTTCTGTTACCAAGATATATTTTTCTATGTTAGTTAAATGTATACTTTGTGTAATTTTGTACATTAAAAACGTACGCTTTTTTCCATAATCAGAAGTTTATCTCTCCCTTTTGAATGTTGACTTGTTTTCCCATTAGTTTTGAAGTCCTCCCACAAGGCAAAAAGTCACTGAATCCAAGATACACACACTTTCTCTCTCTCCCGCCCCCTCATCTGTGGAACTTGAACTCAGGGCCATACCTGACTGCTTTTTCCCCTCAAAGCTGGGATTACAGGATACATGAGCCACCGATGCCTGGCTAAAACTCTCTTGTTTGGGGCTGGGAATAAAATTACTTTTTCATTAGTCAAGTCCACTTTGCTCAAATAGTGGAGCGACCCTTACTAATCCAGTGTGGCCTTCCCGTGGTCGCTCTGACAGGTTTTCCTGAGCTGGGCGGCTCCCAGCAGCACTCATGCGCTAATCTGACAGTTATGGAGCATGGAAACCGGAAATGGGTCTCACTGGGGCTACAGACCTTGGTTTGGGCAGTGCTGCATTTCTTCTGGAGGCATCAAAGGAGAATCTGCTTCAGTGTCTTTTCCCATGGTAGTGGCTGCCTACATTCTTTGGCTCATGGCCCCTCCCGCCATTCTTAAAGTCAGTGTTGTAGCATCTTCAAATCTTTCTCACCCTGAATCTGATTCTTTTGTCACTTCTCGCTCTGTCCTGTACCCCGGCCTCTCTCCTTCATGTTAAAGGACTCTCATTGCATTGGCCCTATCCAGACATTAATCCCCACAAGCAGACACAGATGGTGGGGGGGGGGGATGGTTAAAAATACTTAAAAAGCCTCACGTCATGTGACAACACACACAATATCCAGGAATTACAGGGAAATCATTGAGAATTGCTATTCTGCTACCACCACCTCTGTGTCCTGATTAAGGACAGAAGAAAAAGCAGGTATTTTAGACTCCAACTGGCCTGGATTTCTGTCACTGGCTGGCCATGTAATTTTACTCTACTTGCTTCCTTCCTTAGAGCTTCTTTCTTTCTTTATAGATAAAATGAGCACAAGAATTCATAACCTGCTTGGAACAAAACAAAACAAAACAAAACTTGCTCTAGGGGTTGTATATTCCTGACAGAAAACCACAAGTCTATTGAATTTCTGAAAATATTCTTTTTATATTTTGTTGGCTTTTTCTCTCCTTAAAAGCCTCCAGCTTTTTGTTTGCACAAGCAAATGTCCACTAGAGCTGAGCTGGTCCCTCGCATCTGCTCCCTGCCACCATCTGATGTGTCCGTGTCCCTCTCTGTCCTCGGACATTACCCTGAGGGCGTCACAGACTGAGAGGATGAGCTCAAGGTTGGGCCTCATCCAATGTCACAGTACAATTCATTTATGCTAACTGCATCCCCGGAGGACTGAGGGGATGGGGTTGGAGAGGTCACAGCCACCACCAGCATGGTGGTGCTCAGGTGTCCTGGGCCTCCTGTGTGGGCCCCTGCCAGCTTGCTACTCTTGGTCTCTCTGCAAATTGGTGGCTGCATTTCCTACCCTACGCCCAGCCTCTGCTGCCTCCCCATATCTGGTGTGTGAAGGGAGGTGTTAAGGAAAGGACTCCAACAAACCTGCTGGGGTCGCTCCTGGGGTTGACAGACAGAGGGCTGGAGGTCTGAGATAGTCAGCACACCAGTCTGAAGGCGGTGGTGCTGTCATCTGCCACATGGGCAGCGGAAGGAGCCAATCAGTGAACCATGAGCCGTGTGCAAAGCCCGCAGTACCTGCAGCACCCAGTGAGGGTCACACTGCTTCCTCTTCAGGGGCCAGATGACGATGAGGAGTGACTTAGTCTGTGACAGGGGCTGCGTGGCTGTCAGGTCCCCATTACCCCTGGGGAAGCACAAGAGACGCTTCCCAAGATGTTGAGGGCAGAGTTAAAGCAGAGTTCTGTCTAAACACAGGATCTGGGGTTCGCTGTGGAGTTAGCACTGTATTTATGAGTTCCTCGAGGAAGTTTCTCGTGACTTCAACATGAACTTTCCCTGCCTAGGGTGTGCTGGGAATTACAGTTCACAAGACAGAGTATTTCCAAAGAAAATTTGAAACATAGCCAGGTGCTGGTGGCTGAGATCTGAGGATCATAGTGTGATTTTTTTGCCTGGGCAAAAAAAAATCCATGAGACTCCTTTCTAGCCAGCAAAAAAAGTCAGAAGTGGAGCTGTGGCTCACGTGGTAGAGCGCCAGCTTTGAGTGGAAAAGCCAAGGGAGAGTGCAAGGCCCTCAATTCAAGCCCCAGTGCAGCACAAAAAAAAAAGAAAGAAAAGAAAAGAAAAGAAAAAAGAAAAGGAAGGAAGGAAAAGAAAAAGGAAACAAGGAAAGAAAAAGGAAAGGTGGTGCATAACTGGGTCTCAGGATGGGACATCATTGTGCTCTCCTTTGCTTCATGTAGTCTAGCCTTCTTGCAGACGGGACCTTCTAAATACATGCACATCCATTTCCCCAGCATTTGCCTCTCTCCAACACAGGAGGAGACAAAAAAAAAAAAGCCTTCCTAAACGTCCAGTGAGTAGATGAGCCTGGACCCAGCTTGGCTGTGCAGCCCTGAGCCCCTGGTCTCAGGCTGTGGCTTTGCTTCTCCCCCGCCCCCTCCCCTTCCCAGGCCTCGGTGCTGAAGGGACAGCTCCCAGCCCCGGGAGGCGGGGGGGGGGGGGAGGCGAAAGGAGGAGGGGCCGCGGGGCGGGGCACCGGCGCTCCCGCCCCATCCCTCCTCCCCCATCTCCACGGCGCCCAGGGAGGCTGGGCAGCTGGCGATTCTCCAGACCAAGAAAGACGCAGCTGGGACTTGGCATCCCCCGGGAACTCTCAGGATCCTGGGCTGGAAATCCATGGGGAACGAGGGACTGAGTTCACCAGATGCACACGGCAGAGCGCATTCCGCAGCCCCGCAGCCTCCCGGGGCACCCAGGCTGCAGGCTCTAGGGACAGGATGGGGACACTTGTCGGTCGGGCCCTGGCCCGCCGCACGTGCGTGGCCCTCTAGCTCTGTGTGTGTTTAGTCTGTCGTGAACCGTCTCTGAAGTGTGCGTGGCTGGCCTAGCGCCCGCTCCGTCCTGCTGCTGACCTCTGGCCTCGAGCCCTGCAGGTCACATCCCTCAGGCCCGGGCCTCCTCCGTACAGCCTGGCTCCCCAGACCTGGGGCTGTTGGGCCCGTGGCCCCGTCCCCAACCTCGGTGCGGGTGCCAGGCCTCAGCAGGGCGCAGCGAGTGCGCGGCGTGCCCAAGCAAGCTGCCTCCCCGGGCTGTGCAGCTAGAGGTCGGGTCGGGACAATGAGAAGGCCTGGCCTCGGGTGTGCGTGTGCGTGTGCGGCTTGCAGCGCCGCGCACAAATCTCTACGGGTGTGCAATGCGGTGCGAAAAGGAGCCGGTGTCCCGGGGGAGCGTGCGTCATTGGCGCGTGCGTGGTGCACCGGCGGGCCGGTTGTAATTGTCTACGGTGCGGGTGTGAGCCAGTCGTGTGTGTGCGTGTGTGGTCATGCACGCCGCTCCCACCACCCGCTCCGCGCGCGTCCTGGGGGCGGGGAGGAGGGGTGCGTCCGGGGCACTGCGGTTCGGCTGCCCGCCCTCGGCGCTGCGGCTCCGCGCCGACGTCACCGTCCTCCGCGCCCCGCCCCAGCGCGGCCCCGCCCCGCCCCAGCGCGGCCCCGCCCCGCCCCAGCGCGGCCCCGCCCCGCCCCGCCGTCCTTTGTAGCAGGCGAGGTGCTGACCGGGAGGCCCCGCCCCCGCCCCGGCCCCGCCCCCGGAGCCCAGGCCCCGCCCCTCGACGCCTCCCTCCGGCCCGCCCCTCTCTCCTCCCTCCCCAGGCCGCAGTCGCGCCTGGGCCGCCGCGGGCCCCGCACTCAGGCGCGGAGCTCGGCGCGCGGCGGCGGCGGCGGCGGCGGCCGGCCTCGGACGGGCATGGCGGACCGGCGGCGCGCGTGGAACACGGAGGACGACCTGCCCGTGTACCTGGCGCGGCCGGGGAGCGCGGCGCAGACCCCGCGGCAGAAGTACGGCGGCATGTTCGCCGCGGTGGAGGGCGCCTACGAGAACAAGACCATCGACTTCGACGCGTACAGCGTGGGCCGCCGCGGCTCGGCGCGCACGCCGCGCGGCGCCGGCCGGCCCGACGCCTCGGGCCTGCCCGGGCCCGGCGGCAGCGACGACACGGCCAGCGACGTGAGCGAGCCCTCGGGCTCGGCCGTCAGCTCGCCCGGCGAGCGCGAGGACCGCCCGCCCGCGCTGCACCTCCGCTGCCCGGCGCCCCGCGACCTGCCCCTCGGCCGGGACAATGGCCAGGTACCCTCGGGGCGCGCGCGTGGGCCGCACGCGGGAGGGGCGGGGCCCCATCGAGGGGTTCAGAGAGGTCGGGCGCCCGGGCCGGGCTGCCCAGCAGAGTTGTGCACGGCCCAGACCCTTCCGGGCCCGGAGAGCCTCTGCGGGAGGGAGGGCGAGGGTGTGAGCGGGGGAGTAAGTTGGCCGGGGGGCCTTAGGACGCCCAGGGCCCCCCCCCCGGGAGGAGTGAGCCCGGGGCCCTCACCTGGGGTCCCCGGTCCGACGCGCTCCGTAGCCGCAGGGCAGCCACCCTGCCCGCCTCCGGCCGGGAAGGACTCGGCCTAGAGCGCGGTTAGAGCCCCTCCGTCCACGCGCCTCGTAGGATCTTCAAGGGTTACCCGCGAGAGTCGCGCGGCAAGACGCCGCCGTGCAAGTTGGGGGGACGGCCGGGATTCGAACCTGGGTCTCCGTAGCGTCCTTGGCCCGAAGGTTTTGTTTCTCCTCAAAGTGGGGGTGGGGGCCACCCGAGGAGCTCAGCGGCGGGGGCTTGGACCCTCCGAGCTGGGGGCCGGCGGGGAAGAGGGGTGCAGGGGGGGTTGAGGTCAGAGCCAGGTGTCCGGGGACGGAAGTCGGAGCGCCGCAGGACCACCGAGGAGCCGCCTGGGCCGGAGCCGCGGCCCCAGCCCTGCCCGGCCCCGGCGGAGCCACCGGCCCCGCCCTCCACGAGTGCCCCTCCGGCCCCGATTCACCGTGGGAACTGTCGGCGAATACCGGTAGGGCGGGCGCGTTCACGCAGGTTGGCCGTGGAGCCCTCGTACCATATCCGCTTAGTGGGCCCCGGCCTAAACGCTCTCAGAGACGGCAAAGAAACCCAGCGAACTCGGAGGGAGACCGAGCTCGGTGGGGATGGACATCCGGGAGGGCTTCCCGGAGGGGGCGCCGGGCTGCGCCGCGGAGCTCTCCGAGGTCCTGAATCCGGGCCCGAGCGCGGGCCGAGCTGCGGGCGGGGCCGGGGCGGCCGGGGGTCCTGCGCCGTCCTCCTCCCAGCCCTCTTTCTTGGTGGCTCGGCCTCCCCCCACCAGTCGATCGCAGTCCCCCCCCCCCAAATCCCAGGCCTGCGCGGGGAATCGCCTGCCGAACCCCCCGCGCCTCCGCGGCCTCTCCGGGACAGGCGCCTTGTCAGGGAGGCCGGGAGCGCTTTGTGCCGGGCCCGGGGCCGTCCCGAGGCCGAGTCTGCCGGGCAGCGCGCCCCACGCGGGCTCCGGGCCGTGGCGCGTGGCGCCGTGGCGGGGGGGGTCGCTTTGCCTTCAGCGCCAGGCCCCTTCCCCTGGCCGGTCCTTCTGTCCTTCCCCCTGGCTTCTCAGAGGCTGGACAAAGGGCGGTGCTTGGAGCCCGGGGAACCCAAGGGGCGCCTTCCCCTCGGAGGGGCCGCCTCCTCCGCCGACACCGCGGGCCCGGCGCGGGCCGCGGAGGGCTGGGGTTCCGGGGCGGGCCCGGCGCTCGCGCCCCTCCCCAGCCCGCGGGGCTCCTTCCTGGGAGGGAGGAGGGGTTTCTGCCGGGCATGCGCGATGCTCGCTCACCGCGGCCGGACGCCGAGCCGCTGCGGCGCTTTGTACCCGGGACGCCGGCCGGGGAGCCGCGCTCCGCTGGGCTCCTCCCTCCGGCTCGCACGCGGTCCCGCCCCCGCCGACCCCGGGGGACGCCAGGGTGCTGGCGCCTAGGACTTAGATCCCAGGAAGGGAACCTGGGCGTCGGGTGGGAGCCGGGCCCCACCTGCAGCTTCCGGCTGTAAACGGTGGCTTAGGACTCAGGGCAGGGGCCGACCCGAACGAACGAACGAATGAATGAATGAGTGTAGTGACACTGGCACCAACTGGGCAGAAACCTGGCTTCCAGACGCCGCTAGCCAGAGCTAATGCCTTTGGCAGCAGGGGCACGGGTTACCTCCGAGAAGCCTGCATTTCCTTCTGAAAAGAAAAGGGAAAATGCTGGCCGGATGTTCCTGGAGTCCCGAGCATCCCCGAGGGGGTGCAGCCGTCCCCAGGGGCGAGCCCGGTCTCCGCGCTCTCCTGCGCGCGGGGGACCCGACTCCGGGCTTGACCTGTCCGGACGGCGGGGAGCTCCAGGGTGCTTGCGTGGCCGGCCGCGTGGCCGGGCGGGGCCGCACCTGCCCGGTGCCGGCGGCGCGCACCGGGGCGCTCGCCTTGTTCTCCCCCGGGGCAGTTCATCGAGCTGTGTCCCCGGAGAAACACCCAGATCACGGGCCCCTGGGCTGAGGCGGGACCCCTGCCCTGCCAGGCCCCCGCCTGTCTTGGTGTCACGGCCTGGCCAAGCACTCACGGTCCGCACGCAGGACCTGCGCTGCTCCCAGGTCACCGCGCCTGGCCACTGTGCGGCGCCGGCCGGGCGCGGGGCCCCGCTCGCGTGGGGGAGAGGGAGGACGAGGCCTCGGGGCTGGGTTTGGGGACCTGGGCCACCTTTTGTCTGGGCTGGAACCTCGGGAGCGGTGGCGGTGTGAGTGCGCGTGAGTGAGGTGTGGGGCGGGGGTGCCGGGCCGCCGGGGCGGGGTGGGGGCCGGCCAATGGGGGCGCGGAGGGCGGGGCGCCCCGGTGCCGGGCGGGTCTCTTCCTTTCAGAAGCTTCCCGAAAACCAGACCCTCTCTCCTCCCGTTAACCCCCCCCCCCACTTCCCGGGAAGGAGGCCCGACCGGGCGCGGGCGCGCGCGGGCTGCGGTCGGAGGGCAGCGCTTCCAGGTTCGGGCCGCGAGGGGCGAATCGGGCGCCGCCGCCGCCGAGGCCGGGAGGAGCCGTCGGCGGGCAGACCCTCCCCCTCCGCCCGCCCCTCCCCTCCGCCCGCCCCTCCCCTCCGCCCGCCCCCTCCCCGCCGGGCGGCGTCGCAGCCGAGCAGCCGGGCGGCCGCGCGCGTGGGGAGCTGCGGGCGCCGATCCCCACCCTCCTCCCGTGCGTCCCCGCGTCCCTCCGTTCGTCCGTCCGTCCGCCCTCCGCGGCCGGGGAGAGCAGCGAGCCCGAGCGGCCCCGACAGAGCCCGCGCGAGCCGGGGCGGCGGCGCCGGCGGAGCCATGTCCTACCAGGGCAAGAAGAGCATCCCGCACATCACGGTGAGCCCGCCCCGCCCCGCCGCCGCCGCGGCCCTTTGTGGCGGGCGGTGGTCGCCGTCCCGGCCGGATCCCGGGGTGGGGGCGCCGCGGGCGGCTGCCTGCGTCGCCGCGGGCGGGGCGGGGCCGGCCGCGCCCCGCGCCCTCCCCCAGCCTCCCGGACAATGCGGGCGCTCGGCGGGGCGGGGCCGGCTCGGGCGTCTCCCCGCGGGCGTGTACGGTGGGGGGGTCCGTGCGGCCCCCTCCCCCTGGGGTGTACGGTGTGGGGGGGTCCGTGCGGCCCCCTCCCCCTGGGGTGTGCAGTGTGGGGTCCGTGCGGACCCTCCCCCTGGGGTGTGCGGTGGGGGGGTCCGTGCGGACCCTCCCCCTGGGGTGTGCAGTGTGGGGTCCGTGCGGACCCTCCCCCTCGGGGTGTGCGGTGGGGGGGTCCGTGCGGCCCCCTCCCCCTGGGGTGTGCGGTGGGGGGGGGTCCGTGCGGCCCCCTCCCCCTGGGGTGTGCGGTGTGGGGGAGTCCGTGCGGCCCCCTCCCCTCGGGGTGTGCGGTGGGGGGGTCCGTGCGGCCCCCTCCCCCTGGGGTGTGCAGTGTGGGGTCCGTGCGGACCCTCCCCCTCGGGGTGTGCGGTGTGGGGGGGTCCGTGCGGCCCCCTCCCCCTCGGGATGGGCCCCCGAGGACGCAGGCTAAACAAAAGAGGGAGGGCCTGGTCCAGCCGTCCCTCCCGCCTGGTGGGCGGCCCGGCTCGGTGGGGCACCTGGCAGCTGGAGGGAGGGAGGGAGGGAGGGAGGCGGGGAATGAAGGGCGGCGCTGCTCCTGGACCGGCGGAGTCTGGAGTCAGGAGAGTCAGCGCCATGATGGAGGCCCCGCCCGCTCCCAGGATGGGTGGATGGGTGGACCGCCCCAGCCCCGTGGGGGCCCCACCGCAGCCTGCGGGCTCCGAGGCCCGGGCTGGGCCGCAAACAAAGGAGCCCCGTCTGGGCTTTGTGTGGGCTCGGAGGCCGTCCCCCACAGGTCAGAGCCCGCGGACCCCCAGGCTGGTCCCCAGGAGTGCAGCGTAGGCGCCTCCTGAGTCTGGGCTGGGCCTGGGACAGCCCGCTCACCTGCAGGGGGCACCGATGGCGTGCACACCTGCCCTGTGTGCACACCTGCCCTGTGTGCACACCTGCCCTGTGTGGGGCTGCCTTGTTTTACCGCTCTCAGCCATGGTCCCTTGAGGGAGACACTGGACATATGGCCCCCAGAGGCTGTGCTGGCCCGGGGGTGGGGCCTGGGAGTGGGGCCCAGGGGTGGGGCCCGGGGCCCTGGGCGCCCTGCGCTCAGCGCTCACACCTGCACGCAGTTCTCACACCAGGCGTGGCCCTTGGGGGTGGAAAGGAGCCCAGGCCATCTTCACACTCTGCCTTCCGACACCCAGAGGCCACACTGGCCAGCTAAGGGGGGTCTGTGGAAGGCGTGTGGTGGCTTCAGGCTAGGCACTGGGGGAAGGAAGGTGAGGTGCTTGGTCAGGTCCTTGTCTTGATCCCCCAAATCTGCTCTCCTGAAGCACTGGGCAGGTGGTGGTGGCGCAGGGGTCTGTGCGTGACCAGGTCATTGAGGCCAGGGCCCCAGCATGGGTCCCTGCGCTCAGGACACCAGTGTCCCGGGGGCTTTACCGGGCCGTGGCTGGCACCACAGCTCCCTGCCCAGCCTTTTATACCACGTGGCCTGGGTGTGCACGCTGCTCTGGTGTCTTTGAGCCCAAGGCTGGGATACGACCCTGGGTCTCCTCCAGAGCTCTGAGCTCCCTTGGCCAGCCTGGCAGAGCGTGGAGGGATGCTGGGTACCACCCTGGGCTCGGGAAGGCTCACCAGGGCCCACTGCCTTGGTCCTGCATGCAGAGCACAGGGTGGTGGAGGGGCAGGGAAGCTGCGGGCAGGGCTGCGGTGGGCCTGAGAGCAGGGAGGCTGACACGACCCTTCACCTCCGGAAGGACCTCCAGGCATTTGTGCTCATTTGGCCCAGTTTGCTCACACCAGCCAGAAAGAACAAGCCAGAGATGACGGAGCTGGGGCGTGGGCTTTCTTCCAGGACCCTTCAGCCACACAGGGCACATGTTGTGACAGGGACCAGATCCTGCCCTGAAGTGCCATGGTGGCTTCACAAGCCACCCTGATGTGTCCCACCGCTGCCACGCCTCCGTAATTAGCACCTGGTCCTCTCTGGGAGCAGTGGGCTGCAGGGGAGGCAGGAGGTGAGAAGGAGGTGCAGGTTTAGCTGAGGCTGATATCTGAGCCACCAAGGGTGGTGGGTAACATAAGAGGAGACCCAAACAGGGACTCTCAGCCTGGTCCTGGGGGGGGGGGTGCTGTGGAAAAGGGGTGTGGCATGTGGCCTCTCTGTGCTGTCAGAACAAACTCTGGAGATGCTGGTTGTGTTTCTGGCTGCCTGGGTCAGACCCAGGCTCTGGAGAAGGGCCGTGCAGAGGGGAAGGGGCGCAGCTCTCCCCTGCAGCCCCAGGTCCTGCCCGGTGGGTGTGGAGTCACTCCTGCTACACCCCTGGGGGGTGGAGACCAGAGAACCAGAGCAGGGGGACGGGCATCTGGCAGGGCACCACATGGGCACCGCGTGGACAGAGCCGGGAGGGCTGGATGGGGAGTGCGTGCTGCCTGCAGTGCTCACGATGTTGGCGTCTTTTCTTCTCTCCGTCTCAGCCCCGTCACCGATCTCAAGGGTGAGCGTGGTGGAGAGAGAACAGGGGAAATGTGCAATCACTTAGCTCTGCCCCTGAGGACTGTTTAAAGTATTGATGGCGGTCTCTTTCATGTGTGGTTTTTAATGAACGGTGCAGCCCAGGAGTAATTCTGCTGTTTCTAAGGGCCTAGTGTATATGAAGCCAATGCAGCATCTTGGGTGTGGCTCCGAGCAAACAAAGGCCTGGGCTCCTAGCCCTGTAGAAGGTTCTGTTCCCCATAAAACCTGCTTGCTCATTGGTGCATGTGTGTATGGGGGGCAGTCAAGGCGCCCACCACCGTGGTTGTGTGGTTATTATTAAAATAAACCCTTGTGAGTGGGATTGTGTGTGTGTGCCTTTGCTCTGGTCCTGGCATTCAGCATGGCTTCCTTTACGTCCCACTTGATCCTCAGACCAGCACTGCAGCAAGGCAGCCCTAAAGAGTAAACTGAGGTTCACAGGTGTTTGGCAGCGTGCCAGGGTTCTCTCACTCGACCGTAGATGAAGGGTTCGTGTTCAAGTTTCTGTTGGAGTACGGAGAGCACGTGGGCTGCTCTGTCTGCTGAGGAAATCACTATGCTTGTCGGGGGAGGGAAGCGGGGGTGACCGTGTGTGTGTGTTTGTGTGTGTGTGTGTGTGTTTGTATTGTGATGTGAGTGTAGGGTACTGTGTGTGAGTGTATGATACATATGTGTGTGTTCAAACAGTGGAAGTAGTTGGGGGAAGAAAGCGTCAGGTGAGAGACATGGGGCTGAATTGTGCTGATGTGCAAACCCACAGCCCTCCCCACACGGAGCTTCTCCCACGGGTGACGCTGCGTCTGGTGGAGATGTTCAGTGATTCCTTGCTTTACACAAAGGATCTGAGACGCCCACGGTGGCACGATTCACCATGTGTGTTGTGACATCAGCTGGAAGTCAACTGCGGATGGGAGGGAGCTGAGGATCTAGGCAGAGCCGAGAACGAACGTGCCTGTGGCTCAGTGCTGGGTGGGGCAGAGGCTAGGAGGCGTGCGGGTGCTGAGCTTCTGCCCTCCGGGCCAGACGCTCACAGAAGCGCAGGGGAGGCATACTCTAATAAGAAAAGCACTTGATGTCAATGAGACTAGGATTCAGAGTTTCAGAGGGGACACGAAGTGGTCCTGAGCCACAACATCTTCCACAGCACAGCTGGTCCTGAACCCAGGCTTCCCAGGATGAACCTGGTCAAGGCTTATTCACATGCAGGATGACACACGTGCGTGCCTGGTTGTAGTTCCTTTCTTCAAGCGCAGGCTCTTTGTGAGGAAAGGGAGCTAGTTTTGGCTAGCTAGAAGGTATTAGCTACAGACTGGCCGCATTCAGGGCAGTGGAATGCCCTGCAAGTGGCCAGGTGCAGGCGCGTGGATGTGGGCACAGGCGTCCAGAGATCTCTGGAGAGGACTCGGCGTTGGCTGGAAGTGTGAGCCTGGAGGCAGCCTGGTTGGGGCTGGCAGCTGGAGGGAAGGGAAGAGCACCCAGAGCAGATGGGAAGGCTGGATGAGACCAGGGCCGGGGGGTGGGGTGGGGTGGGGAGGAGGGCAGACGTGACCCAGAGCGCATGAAGGCCAGGCACTTGAGAAATTTGCGTGGGTGGATGCGGGCGTGGGCTCTGCAGGGCTTTGGAAGAGAGCCACAGCTTCGAGGCCACAGGAAGACACAGGGCTTCTCAGGGCTTTCCTGCCTGCCTCTGATCTGGGGCCAGTCCCTCTTCCTGAGCCTCAGGTTCCTTTATAGCCAGAGTTGGCTCCTGTGAGTCTGTTACAAGTTGCTGGAATTCTTTCTGTGGGCAACTGGAAGCTGCTGGAAGTTCGTAAAGGAGATGGTGTGCTGGAAGAGACAGGTAAGAAAGATTCTGAGATCAGACCAGCTGGGCTTGGATTCATATGCCTGGTGTGCGGTGTGGGTAAGCTGCTTGGATTCCCTGCATCTGTCTGTGGCTCTGTGTGAAATGGGACTGACAAGCGCACAGAGCCTGCGCCTGGTAAGAACTCAGGATGCCATTGTTAACCTTGGGGTGGGGCATCAGTCAGCTCTGGGCCTTGGCACACACCTTCCAGTCTCAGCCACGTGGCTGGTGAGCTGCTCTGTGTGGCTCCTCACACGGAGACCCAGGCCGAAGGAACAGCAGGGCACCAACCTGGATGCCTTCCCTTGAACGCGGAGGGTTTCAAATCTGCTCCTCGTCTCCCAGCCAAAGCAAGTCATGTGACCAAGCTCCAAAGCCCAATCTGTCCTGGTCGGGAGATATGAGGGGTAAATGGGAGAGATCTGGCATGTGAGAGATGCTGGTAATCACTGGCCAAGCCGAAGCCCACGCAGTCAGAAGTATAGGGGTTGAGAGGGAGAAAAAGTTGCAAGGGAATTGTGAGTGAGCCTTGAACTGAGGTGTGTCGATGGACCGTTAGCAATAGAGAGAGAGATAGAGAATCATGGGCTGGAAATACAGAACAGCTGGGTATAGAGAACCGAGGACAAAGGGTCGTATAGAAACTGGGTCAGCAAAAGCTATCTGCAGCCCGCGGCTCTCTCAGCCCATGTGCTGGGAGCTGGTGCAGCTGTGCTGCTAATTTTGGACCAGCATGCAACGCTCATTTATGCTACAACCAAATCTACAGCTTGTCTGTCAGGTGGTATACTCACGCTCAGGAGCAGGAAGCGTCTATCACTGGGCAGAAGTCCCGCCCACAGAAAGGAACCTTCCCAGGCCCTTGTCCTCTCTTCCATAGGCTAGAACCGGTCAGCACAGTGGACAGCACCATGGTGCTGAAGGCCAAACCAGTAGGATTGAGAGGTATTCTCCACAAGGAGCCGTGGTGGGGATTGCATAGTCTTGGTTGCTGAGGCAGTGGAGTTCCGCGTTTAATACCTTCAATACTGCAGAATTCTCTGCTCTCTGAAAGTATTTCCTGAGCACAGAAAGAACAAGACTCAGATTGGCCTGGAGAGATACCGTGATTAGCCACAGCTTTGCTCTGGGAAGAGACAACTCTAAATTGGCACTGGTGATCTGAGCTGGGCTGCTTCCCGGGGGTGAGAGGAGGAGGTGATGGCAGTGTGGTTGCATCCCCACCCCCTCCCCAGGCTCGTGCTCCGGGCACTGGAGTGTTTTTCTGGACCAGGTTCTCCACTCAACCTCTGAGTTATTCCTCCCAGGGCTGGAGGCGGTGACTTTTCCCACACAGTATCCTTCTTCATCTCTCCTGTCTGCTCCCACTGGGTGGTGGGCACAGGAGGCCCAGGGCAGGGTCTGTCCAGTTCAGGAGGGCCTTTCCCCCCTTCTTGGGAGAGTGAGGCTTTAGCCCTGCCTGCCTTCCACCTGCCTTCTCGAGCTCCCTGCCTGTGCACAACGTCGTATACTTCTCATTCAGGAGGGGCTGGAGGGAGGCATGAAGGGCTTTTGGAGCACAAAGCAAAAAAAAGAAGATGAAGGGCTTCTAAAGTGGTGCTTTGGCCGCAAGGAGAGGGCGGATCTGCTTTATTTATGGGCTCCACTGTATCGCACACTGAAAAGAAACATTTCAGACACACTTTCCACCAGCAAGCTGGGTCACCATGCGTAACCAAAGGAAGACGGAGGGCAGAGCTTGGGATCCATTCCTCGGAAAGATTTGGTGCAGAATCACATGGAGCAAGCAGGTTGTCCTCGGAAGAAATGGCTTCTGTCCCCAAAGTATGCTGCCATGCGTGGTTTGTCAAGCGATTCACAAGCCCTCAGGGCTTACGCACTTAAAATCTCAGCAAATGTTTGATCCCTGTCTTCTCAAAGTGGAAAGGACCTTGGGACATTTTGTAAAAGTTTTCTGCATCTTTGATTTTTATTTCATGTTTTGCATTTCAGGAGGCACGTGTCCGTGCCTCTTTCCCCGGGTCCCCTTTCTCATTGGTATGGGAATTCCAAACACCCTCTCGCTCTCTGGAGACTGGGAGCGCACGGCTCTGGGGCAGCTCTGTTCTTGGCGCGTCTTCATGCAGAGTGCTCCTCCCCCTGAGCTTCCTCAGTAGCTGCTCTTTGAGCCCTTCATTTTCCAGATGGCCCCCGGCCTCCGTTTCTAGTCAAGCACAATTTCTGTGTCTGGATTTGACTTGCCTTCTTTCCCTTCCTCCTTCCTCTTTTCCCTTCTTCCTTCTCTTCCTTCCTTTTTTGAACATATAGAACAAGAACAATAGGAAATACAATCTGAACGATTGGGTGCTGGTCTTTAAACTGGTTTAGACTTCTTTGAGAAGACGATAAAAAGCAATGGAATTTCTCTCCACTGGTTTTTTGAAGGTCTGATCACAGATATGGGACATAGAATATCGGATTTTTAAATTTTTTTTGGTGCCAGGCCTGGGGCTTGAACTCAGGGCCTGGGCGCTGTCCCTGAGCTTCTTTGTGCTCAAGGCTAGCAGTCGATCATGTGAGCCGCAGCTCTACTTCCAGCTTTTGCTGTGTGTTACTGATTAGAGATGAGTCTCCCAGCCCTTGCTGTCTGAACTGCAGTCCTCAGATCCCAGCTAGGATTTCAGGCGTGAGCCCAGGGCCTGGTTGGATTCTTTGTTTTAATTGTGCTAGGGTTTGAACTCAGGGCCTTGCACTTGCTAAGCAGTGCTCTACCACTTGTCTGCACCCCAGCCCGTTTTACTTTATTCTTCAGACCGGGGCTCCCATTTTGCCCAAATCTGTCCTCTGACCATGGTCCTCCTACCTGTGTTCTCCATGCAGTGGCATGCCGTGTGTGGCACCACCCCAGGCTACAATGTGGGATGTCATATGGAATGTGTGCACATGTGCCCAAGCACTCCTGCGAGGCTGCCACTCTGACTAGCTCCACCCACAGGCCAAGGGATCTCTACAGAGATGGCGGATCTCACTAGAAGCTACCGAGCCAAGGAGTTGCGTGGAGATGAGTGGCGGTGCTGGCATCAAGGGAAGGATCCGCAGTCTCCCGGGAGCTGGCCAGCTGCTGGCCCACACGCAGTGCTGGTGCTGCTGTGGGATCTCTAAGGAGCCCCTGGGTTGGAGTGAGGATGCTGCCTGTGGTAGGCAGGTGGGGTCTGAGGGCAGAGCCGGCTGGCAGGTGACCCAGGCCGCAGGGAGGCCGCTGGCACAGCTGTACAGCCCTGGGAGCCGGAGGGGGAGTGGACAGAGGTGGAAGACCAAGGCCAAGGGAGGGCTGGTCAGGCCTGGAGGGGCCCGGGAGGGGACAGCAGTGAAGGGTTTTCAGAAGAGTTGAGACATGATCGGTTTGTCTCAGAGGGGTCACTCTGGCTTGTCCTGTGGCGGAGACAAGATAGACAGCAGGGAGACAGGTGTGGGGGCCAGCCTGGGGCCGGCACAGGGGAGGCGGTGAGGACCACATCGTCAGAACACGTAGAAGACGTGGGAAAGCTCTGGACCTGAGGTGTTGATGTTTCGGGACTGTCCCTGCACTTCACCCGTTGGAGCTTAACCCATAGAGCAGCACTGGGAGGTGGGATTGTCACCACGCACTGGACGCGGGGTCGCAAGAGTGGGCTTTCTATAAGGGAACCTGCACGGCCCCCACCTTGGGCGGCGGCAGGGGTGGGAGGCGGGAAGAGCTGCGAGCACTTATACAGAACTCTCCGGGGATGTCCAATGTCAGTGCCTGCAGCTGGGAAAAAAAATCCTGATCAAAGCATCTGGGTTGGCTTTTGACCAGGCAGCCCCAGAGCAGTCGGAGGTCTGCTGGGTCCCGCCAGCTGCACTGGGCTCCCAGCACCTTGTCTGGGGAGATGTGGTTCATTTTGCTGAAAGTTCTCCCTGTTTTTCAGCTTTGTGGCGTTCCTGCTCTTATTTTTAGAATTTTCTTTGACAGCATGGCCACAGCCTCTCTGGTCTAATGACAGCTCTGTGTGTCTGGTGTTTTCTTGATAGCTGGGCTCTTGGCCAGTGGTTTGGCTAAGTGTAGGTTTGGTAAGGACATCATCTCCTGTTTACCTCTGAGGACCCTCGGACCGGACCGCAGTGGCCTTCTGGTCTCCCTGCTGTGCGGGGAGGACAGACAGTTTCATTCCTGCCACGCAGAGGGAGGGCTACCTCGGGCCCCTCACCGGTCCCCAAGTGTAGACAGGAAGCCCACCGGAAGTCTTTCCCCAGGCCACACCCCCACCTCCCCTCGTCCCCCCAGCAGGAGGTGAATGTTCTTCCTGCTGCTGATGTGTGGTTGGGAGTGCCTGAAGCCTCGAAGAGTCTTTTTGTAAGCACAGCCCCCAAACTCCTGTAAAGCCCATGGGAAGAGCCAAGACATCCTGGCAGGGCGCCTCCTCCCAGTTGTGGCTGGCAGGGAGAGCGGGGCCGGGTCTACTCCTGTCTGCCCTTCCACCTTGCTGCCTCCTCCCTCCTTCATTCCCTTCCTCTCTTCCCTTGTCTGCTTTTCCTTCTCTGATGATCATAGCCATCTCGCTTCCTCTCTGCTCCTCATCCCCTCCGTGTTTCCAAACTTCCATTTCTTCCGCTCTCTTCCCTTGCCCCTCCATCTGCTCAGCACACGTGAGTCGCCGCCGTGGCTTCCCTGGCTGGCTCCCTGTTCTGGCAGACGCAGAACACACAGGGCTGTGGCCACGAGGGTCCTCTGCTTGGGGGAGGCAGGGGGAGGGCTAGGGGACAGCTCTGGGCCCCAGCGTCCCTTTGGCTCTGGTGGGGTGGCCGGTGACGGTCAGCAGCATCACCTCCCTTTGAGTTCTTCCCGGGAGGAGGGCGTGGCATGGCAATTTTCTCCTGCGGTTTGTCTTTAGTACTTCCTAGACGATGTTTGAATAGCCAAAGGACCTGCAATCGGTCAGCGGTGTGGTGGTCGGCGGTGTGACTGTACCACCATAGTTGATTCTGAATCACATCCTTGTATGCAAGTTTTGCACTTGTTGGGGGACATTTTTCCTGAGAAGAAAGTCCCAGCATTAAATTTCTGGTTCAGAGGATACATATGTAAAGTTTCGGGATGCATTTTGTGAACTTGAACACAGCTTTATTCTCCTCTGTGTGTGTGTGTGTGTGTGTGTGCGCGCGCGCGCGCGTGCACGCGCGCATGTGGACATGCATAGTAGTATTAGGACTTGAACTCAGGATCTATCATGCTTCCTTGGATTTTTTCACAAAAGGCTGATGTTCTATCACTTGAGGCACAGCTCCGCTTCTGGCTTTTTGCTGACTCTCTGGAGGTAAGAGTCTCATGGATTTGTCTTCCCAGGCTGGCTTCAAACTGTGATTCTTAGATCCCAGTCTGTAGAGTAGTGAGAATTACAGGTGTGGACCCCCCACCCCCACCCCGTGCCCACCTTTACTTATTTTTGCTAACAAATCCCAGCTTTGAGGAGAACATGACTGTGGTTACCTTCCGGCTCCAGAGCTCCTGTGCGGGCCTCAGGGCAGACCCATCTGTGGTGGAGAGCCTGCCTGGCAAGCACAAGGCCCTAATTTCAGACCCCAGTACATAAAGAAAGCCTTTCTGAGTTTTCTACGCACCAAGCCCCTCCGTGACCATCTCTCGGAGCCCAGACGCCTCTATGTCCAGGGCTGATACCCGTGGGTCCCTTCTGGTTTCCCTCTCCAAGGCCCTAGAGTTGGTCGCTCTGTGTGAGTTCAACACCCAGATTCAACTGACCGTGGCCAGCGAATGTGCAGATGTTTTCTTCTTCTCATTCATTACTCCCTAAGTGATACAATGTGACAACTGTCTACATTGCATTGGGTGACAGGCAGGTGTGGGAAAGCCAGTCACCCGGGATGAGTAGAATAAGACCAGGGCCGGGCCCTCTCTGCGTCTGGACATTGTCTCTTTGCCACACTGATGTGAAGACACAGCCAGGCTGTGGATAATTCTCCTCCTGTTGTTGCTGTCATCATGAAATGAGCTGGCTGGCAGTCTCTGGCCTGTTATTAAATTAGCCTTTACTTTTTTTTTTGAGCTTTTCATGAGCCGTTTTCATTGCTTTGAGGCAGACAAATAGTGATGTGTGTCCAGAGCCCAGCCACATGGGTTGCATTCGCTAGCTGTTTGCTCCTCTCTCAGCTGTCCTGTGAGAGGACAGTGGCGGGTGTGCTTTTCTTTTCTTTTTCTTTCTGATTTTGGGGCTTGAACTCAGGCCCTGGGCACTAGCCCAGGCTTTTTGAGCTTTTTGCTCAAGGCTGGTGCTCTGCCGCTTTGAGCCACAGCTCCACTGCCAGTTTTCTGGTGGTTATTTGGAGGTAAGAGTCTCACAGAGTTTCATGCTCAGGCTGGATTTGACTGTGATCCTCACATCTCAGCCTCCTGAGTAGCTGGATTACAGGTGTGAGCCACTGGTTCTGACTTGATCTTTTCTTTTCGATGTATGAACTTGGGGCTGGAGTTGTAGCTCAGAAATGTAGAATGTTTGCCTAGTGTGTCTTGGCCCTGGCTTTGATTCCCAGCACTGTAAAAATAAGAAAATAAGATTTCAATAAGAGTAGTTACTTTATTTTGTGAAAACTAAAAGAGGCACGCCTGTAATTCTGCTACTTGGGAGGTAGAGGCAGGAGGCTCTCAAGGTCAAGACCAGCCTGAGCAGAGTTATCCAACATGAAGATAAAAACTAAAAAGGAACTGCTTCCAGCTTCCCTGCCCACTTACCTCCTTACCTTCCAAGCCCTGCATCGTTCCTCATGGTGTGGCTCTACTGGTAGAGTGCTTACCTAGTACGTGTGAGGCCCTGGATTTAATTCCAAGTGTGCCCCAAAAATTACTAGGACGATCCAAGGTTGGGGGGAGATCAAAGGATTATGGTTTGAGGCCAGCCTGGGCAAGAGTAAAAAGTGGACAAGACCCCCATCTTAGTTTGGTGTTGATGGCATGTGCCTATCATTCCAGTCATGCAGGGAAGCACACAAATAGGAGGATCACAGTCCAGGCTGGCCTGGGGCATAAAACAGACCCTATCTAAAACACTAAGCAGCCCAAAAATGCCTGGAGGCTTGGCTCAGTGGTGGAATATCTGTCTAGCAAGGGCAAGGCCCTGACTCAAATCCCAGTGGTGGCCCCCCAAGTAAATACATAAAGAGGAAGTCGCATCAGCCTGTGCCCAAGTATGGGCTTATTTTCTCAGAAATGGATTGGCACCCGAGACACCCAGAGTTTGAGTGCTCTGTGGCCCTGCACAGAGCCTGGCAGCCGGGAGGGGCCGGAAACCAGCCCAGCTCCTCTGTTGGACTCCAGAAGTGCTCAGCAGGCTGGGGCTGGCTTCCTGAACACAGGGCTTCAGAACACCCTGGCAGGCTGGGTGTGGCAAACCTGCTATTAACTGCTGCCATGGAGCTGGGTTGGGAGCCATGCACCAGCTGCCTTGATGCACGTTTTCCTGCTTTCTGGTACCAGGGAAGCTTGCCTTCCTGGTTGTCCCTGCTTCACAGATGTACAGAGCCTCTCACTTCCCCGGTCCTGCAACCCTGCGGGCTCGGGCGGTCTCTTCCTGAAATGCGCAAGATCCCTGCTGGCTTCTGTGGCGGGGCTGTGGGGCAGGTTGTTGGGCCTGTGAGTGACTAGTCCAGAGACCCTTCTGCCAGGGTGTGCTGGTCATGTGTCTCCCTGTTCACTCACTCCATCCATCTTCCAGGAACCAGGTCAGCCACTCATCCATCCATCTGTCCATCCACACTGATGGTCTTGTCTATTCAGACTATTTGTCCACACATTCATTCATGTACTCACTCACCATCCACTCATTCCTCCCTTACTCTACCCAGCCAACCTTCCTACTTGCCATCTATCCATCTTCCATTATGTTCTGTCATCTATCCGTCTGTCCGTCCGTCGGTCCATCCATCCATCCATTCTTTCATCCTGCCTGCTTGCCTGCCTGCTATTCATCCATCCATCCATCCATCTTGCCATCCACCCATCATCCATCCATCAATCTACCACCTATGGTGTCCATCTGCCCATCTAGCCATCTTGCTATCATCTGTCCATCCAGCCTGCCACCCATTTATCCATTCATCCTGCCACCCATCCATCCATCCTGCCACCCATCATCCATCTATCCATCCTGCCATCCGTCCATCCTGCATGCCATCCATCAATTTATCCATCTCTTCATCCATTTTCTTTTTTTTTTTTTCAAATTCTTTATTGTGATTAAGTGGTTACATAATTTCCCAACTTTTACAGTATTGTGGGATAGTGATGCTTAGTTAAAGTCACAGACACATTCTGACTTTCATGGAGCAAATTGTCTATCGTGGTCTATAACATTTGTGAGTTCTATGAGCTTTGCAATAGTTATTTCTTCCACATTGGGTGGTATGTACATTTGTTTTGTTTTGCATAGCGTCAGCTGTTCCCTGTTTCCCACTCGTTCCCTCCCTCCCATCGCTGCCATTGAGTTGCTTAGTTCATTTTGGTCAATGTCCAGTGCAGCTGATGGGTCCTGCTGTTGTATGTTTTTCCCTGATTCCCTCTAGTTCTGTGTTGTCCTCCTGGTTTCCCTCTGTTATGCACATATATGTGGTCTCCATCCATTTTCAAATATATCCATCCTGCCATCCAGTCATCCACCCATAGTGTCCATCTGCCCGTCCATCCATCCACCTCCCCATCAGGCTATTTCCAGGGCCTAAGACACAGCATCAGAAAAACCAAGTCCTGCTGCTGTGGAGCTGACGTTGACCAAGAACGCTGCAGGTCAGACTCTGGGGCCACCACTGCATTCAGTGTGCTGTTGGTCCGAGGGGAGGTATGCCTTGTGAGCCAGTGAGAGCTTGGAATCATGGGAGAGCTGTGACTACACGGTCTGTGGGCTGTACTGCAAGGGGTGCAGCACGGATCTCCTGCAGGTGACGGACGTGGCCTCCATGCGGGGCTCAGAGGACAGACACTGAGTAGAACTGCAGGAAGCGAGGGCATGTACTCTGCCATGAGAGTGGGGCTTTGGCTGGCCTTGGCTTCACTCTGCAGGCAACGGTCCTGATGCCAGACCTCACCGGGGGCTGAGCTGCACGGCATTGTCCATTTTGGCTCAGGATGTTTCCAGTTCCTTGCTTGGCTTACCCTTGCCTGCTCCTGCTTGTCTGCCTCTCACAGTGGAGGCGTGGCACCGTGGCCCAGGACCCTCTGCAGTGCTTTTCTACTTCCCTGGGATCCTCTGGCGGCCCAGTGATGGGGTCCTCCTCCAGCTGCGCAGTGGGGGCCGGTCCAGGGGACCCGTGACTGGCTCCATGCCTGCCTCGTCCCTGCTGTCCCCTGCGAGCCTCCTGCCATTCGCCCCCCTGGCTGATTCCCCTTGCGACCCTTTGGTCTGCTTGTGTTCACTTACTCTCTAGGTCTGAGCTATCCCTACCCACCCAAACATGGTTCAGCCTCTTCACCTCCCCCAGTCCCCATTACCTGCCCCCCCCCCCCACGACGTGTCAAACTTCTGAGAGTCTCAAGAGAGCAAAGCAACGACTCTGATATCTCCTGACCCAGGCTGGGTTGGAGCCGAGTCGTTTCTCAGCCAAGGCCGGGCAATGTGAGAAGAGGCTGGAGAGGTGGCAGCCCTGGAGTCACAGCGACACGAAATGTCGAAATGTCGCTGGGACTGAGCTGGGAAGTCTCCCTCCCTCCCTCCGCCCTCCCTCCCTCCCTCCCTTCTCTACCCTGCTGCCTCAGTACTGGGCCTTGATCTTGGTGTCTGTGCTCTCACTTAGCTTTTTCTCTCCAGGCTAGCAGTGCTCTACCAGGCTCTGCCAGTTGAGCCACAGTTGGTTAATTGGAGCTGAGAGTCTCACGGACTTTCCTGCCCAGGCTGGCTTCAAACCGCGATCCTCAGATCTCAGCCTCCTGAGTAGCTAGGATGACAGGCGTGAGCCACTGGTGCCTGGCTTCTCAATATTCTTTGCTGGGGCTTTATTGTTGCTTTCATACATACATATACAGTCCTGTATTTTTCTGGTATTCACACCTCTCTTCTCCCAGCCCCTACCAGTGCCCCCACATAGACAGACCCCCATTTACAAACATGCCTCAGGGTAATTTTTTTTAAGTCTGGATTCTACATCTGAGTGAAAAAGCATCTGAGTCTGGCTTCTCCTGCTTTACACAGTGATCTCCAGATCCATCCATTTTCCTGCAAATGACACGCTTTCATTCTTTATGGCTGAATAATACTCCGTTGCATGAGTGTATCACGTTCTCTTTCTCTAGTCTTCGGTTGGGGTCCCTCGGCGGCTTCTCTGTCTTGGTATTGTTCATGTGCCGCCATCAGCCTGGGTGTCCGGCTCTCACTTGCATGTTCATGCATTCCTTTGGATGCCTGCCGGGGACACAGCAGGACTCTGTGGTAGATCTGTGTTTAGGCTCTTGGTGACTCTGCGCTGATCTGCACAGTGTGTTTAGTTAGGCTCTTGGTGACTCTGCGCTGATCTGCACAGTGTGTTTAGGCTCTTGGCAACTCTGCACTGACCTGCACAGTGTGTTTAGTTAGGCTCTTGGTGACTCTGCGCTGATCTGCACAGTGTGTTTAGGCTCTTGGTGACTCTGCACTGACCTGCACAGTGTGTTTAGGCTCTTGGTGACTCTGCACTGATCTGCACAGTGTGTTTAGGCTCTTGGTGACTCTGCACTGACCTGCACAGTGTGTTTAGGCTCTTGGCAACTCTGCACTGACTGGCACAGTGTGTTTAGGCTCTTGGCGACTCTGCACTGACCTGCACAGTGTGTTTAGGCTCTTGGTGACTCTGCGCTGACCTGCACAGTGTGTTTAGTTAGGCTCTTGGTGACTCTGCGCTGATCTGCACAGTGTGTTTAGGCTCTTGGCGACTCTGCGCTGATCTGCACAGTGTGTTTAGGCTCTTGGCGACTCTGCGCTGATCTGCACAGTGTGTTTAGGCTCTTGGCGACTCTGCGCTGACCTGCACAGTGTGTTTAGGCTCTTGGCGACTCTGCGCTGATCTGCACAGTGTGTTTAGGCTCTTGGCGACTCTGCGCTGATCTGCACAGTGTGTTTAGGCTCTTGGTGACTCTGCGCTGATCTGCACAGTGTGTTTAGTTAGGCTCTTGGTGACTCTGCGCTGATCTGCACAGTGTGTTTAGGCTCTTGGCGACTCTGCACTGACCTGCACAGTGTGTTTAGTTAGGCTCTTGGTGACTCTGCGCTGATCTGCACAGTGTGTTTAGGCTCTTGGTGACTCTGCACTGACCTGCACAGTGTGTTTAGGCTCTTGGTGACTCTGCACTGATCTGCACAGTGTGTTTAGGCTCTTGGTGACTCTGCACTGACCTGCACAGTGTGTTTAGGCTCTTGGCAACTCTGCACTGACTGGCACAGTGTGTTTAGGCTCTTGGCGACTCTGCACTGACCTGCACAGTGTGTTTAGGCTCTTGGTGACTCTGCGCTGACCTGCACAGTGTGTTTAGTTAGGCTCTTGGTGACTCTGCGCTGATCTGCACAGTGTGTTTAGGCTCTTGGCGACTCTGCGCTGATCTGCATAGTGTGTTTAGGCTCTTGGCGACTCTGCGCTGATCTGCACAGTGTGTTTAGGCTCTTGGCGACTCTGCGCTGACCTGCACAGTGTGTTTAGGCTCTTGGCGACTCTGCGCTGATCTGCACAGTGTGTTTAGGCTCTTGGCGACTCTGCGCTGATCTGCACAGTATGTTTGGCTCTTGGTGACTCTGCGCTGATCTGCACAGTGTGTTTAGTTAGGCTCTTGGTGACTCTGCACTGATCTGCACAGTGTGTTTAGGCTCTTGGTGACTCTGCACTGATCTGCACAGTATGTTTAGGCTCTTGGTGACTCTGCGCTGATCTGCACAGTGTGTTTAGACTCTTGGCGACTCTGCGCTGATCTGCACAGTGTGTTTAGGCTCTTGGTGACTCTGCTCTGATCTGCACAGTTGCTGTTTATGGACACAGCCCTCCGTGGTTACAGATGTGCCCTGAACAGCGTATAGGTGGGATGGTACACTGGGATTTGTTTTAAAAATAACTCAGCAAAACCAAAAGGCATTTGAAAGGGAGAAAGGAGGCGTTGCTCTGCCACTTGAGCCACACTTCAGGCCTGTTTTGTTTTAGTGATTTGGGGGTTAGGGTCTTGAACATGGCCTGGGGGCGGGCCTCCCTCTGGTCTTCCTGCAACTTCCTGTATAGCTGGGATTGCAGGTATAGTTGACCACAGCAGGTTTGTTGGTTGAGATGGAGTCTTACTGATGTTTTTTTCCTGCAATTTTTCCCTGGTCTAGCCTTGAACCATGATCCCCCCAATCTCTACCTCCAGAGTAGCTGGGGTTCCAGGTACCACACCCAGCCCTCAGTGCCCCTACCTTGCTTTAAAGAGTTTTGGACATTCTTGGTATTGAAGATGACAGCCGCCCCTCCGTGCTTCCCTCCGCTGACCCGGCCCCTCTGCTTCACCTTTCAGAGTGACCGGCTCCTCATCAAAGGCGGGCGCATCGTCAACGATGACCAGTCCTTCTACGCCGACGTCTACCTGGAAGATGGCCTCATAAAGTGGGTGAACTTGAACTCAGCGTCTCTGGGCTGCCTGGCCTTTCCGGGCGCGGGAGGCTGGTGCTCTGCCCTGGGGTGACGGTGCTGTGTTGCTGTGTTTGAGGGGCTCAGAGTGGGAGGGGGCCACACAGCGGGTGGGGTGATGGGCGTTTCCTGAGGCCTCATGACCCTGCGACCTGCCACGTGTCGGTGCTGGCTGTGAGGTGCCAGGCTCCCTGCCTTTGTGCGCGGGAAGCTGCAGCCGGCGAGGTTCAGGGCCGCCCCGGGGCCCAGAGAGAGTCAGGGAGACAGGGCCCCGTTCCACCCACAGCACCGCGGCCCCCAGCTCTGTCTCCATCCTGAGCCTGGTCCTGGGACGGGCAGGGCACCGCGGCTCACTGTCTGCGGGGTCTGTCTCCGGCTTCAGCCCTGCTCACGGCTGCCCGGGGTGGAGTCTGTTCAGGCTGGCTGCTGTAGCACAGCGCCACAGGCCGGATGGTTTAACCCACAGAAAGTCTCCCCCCACGCCGCGGAAGCTGCGGTCCTGGGTCAGGGTTCCACCCGGGCTGGAGTCCCCCCGGGGTGGCGGCCTTCTCCCTGTGACCACAGATGACCTCTCTTTGCTCTGCCTTGCGGGTCCCGCTGGCTTCAAGACCCTGCCACCCCGTTATCTAACCTCCCTCACACCCCCGAAGGCTTAGTGTCCACGCACAGTCACACGTGGGGTGTTCGGCGGGCGTTTGAGGCGCCCGCTCGGGTCACCGCGCGGGGGACGGCCTCTCCCGGGCCTCTTGGCTGCATGGAGCGCCGTGGATCTGCGCTCGGCCAGGGAGGGGGCTGTAGGTGGCGTGGGAGTACTGGGGGGAGAACAGAGAGGTGTTAAAGAGTGAGAGCGGCCCCCCAGGCGCCCCGGCTGGCTGCCAGCCAGGGCTGGTGTCTGAACTGCGGCTCGGACCCGACGGGAGGTGACTGCGTGCAGCCCTGCCGCCTCCGTGCCCGGAAGCCTTCCTGCAGGACCTGGCTGGGTAACAGCTCCCCTCAGCTCCCGAGTCCTTCGGGAGCCTGGTCCATGGATGCTGGCAACGGGCCCTCCCGGGCCCGGCACCGGCCAGTCCTTCTGTCTCGGGGCTCAGCAGTGTGCTCAGGGGGCTCATGTGGCGTGGCGGACTTCCCACTCAGGCCTTCTCTCTTTGTCTTCAGACAAATAGGAGAGAACCTAATTGTTCCGGGCGGTGTAAAGACCATCGAGGCCAATGGGCGGATGGTCATGCCCGGCGGGGTGGACGTCAACACCTCCCTGCAGAAGCCCGCCCAGGGGATGACCGCGGCCGACGACTTCTTCCAGGGGACCCGGGCGGCGCTGGCCGGCGGGACCACGATGATCAGTGAGTGCTCCGCCCCCGCCACGGGCACCCTCAGTGCCATCCACGCCCCTCGGGAGCTCAGCCTGCATCTGCCGCTAACGTCTTTGTCACACAGCCCGCCGTGGAGCACGTATTTCACAAAGCGTGTCACCCGGGTGCAGCTGGTGGAGCGCTCGGCACGTTAGAGGCTCATTGGCCCTGCTCTCCTTAACAGTTTGTTCAGTTGTTCTATCGAGGAGCGGTAATGCTGGACGAGATTGAAGTTAACATTCAGGTTCTTACAAAAGGAATACATTTCACAAGTATAGGAAGAACCATGTGGATTGCAGGGAGACAGGCCAAAAAAAAGTGTGAAGATGGCTAAAGTTTTAAAGCAACAACATAGGTACCATTATGCCTTTTTGTGCATCAGAATGGCCGTAGTAACGCTGTGACAATGCTACAGGACAGACAGTCCCTGTATTGGTTTGTCTCCCATTGCTATAACAAAACACCCGAGGCTGGGACCGTTATAAAGAAGAGGATTGTTTAGCTTACATCTTTGGCTATGGAAAGCCTGCGATCCCTTCATGGTCGGGTGAGAGCCTCCAGCACTGACCCCCAGCATGGCACATGGCCCCTGCTGGGCACCATGTGAGGTAGCATGGAGAGAGAGGAGCCAGAGAGGGGAGAGCCAGCCTCGGCCTTGCTCACAGTCCCCTGCCTTGCAGCCAGCAGGCTCTCTGAGACATTAGCATCCATGGGTTCACAGCCTCGGACCTAACCACCTCCCTCCCCCTTGGCCTCACCCCTGCTGGCTCCCACCACCTCCCAGAAGGGCCGCGCTGAGGACAGGACTCCCATGGCTACTGGTTCTAGTAATTATGGCTGTGACGGTGGCTACGGCGCCAGGCTGGTGACACTGACCGTAGCACGGTGGGAGGGGTGTAGAAACCGGCGGTGGCGGGCAGGGTGTGCTGGTTCTTGCCTGTAATCTCAGCTGCTAGGGAGGTAGAGGCAGGAGGATTTCAGCTTGAGGCTAGCCTGGGAGAAGTTAGTGTAAGACCTTGTCTGAAAAAAAAAAATGAACTAAACGCCGGGCGCCCGTGGCTCACACCTGTAATCCTAGCTACTTAGGAGCTGAGATCTGAGGATCATGGTTCAAAGCCAGCCCAGGCAGGAAAGTCCCCATAGACTCATAATAAAACTACTCAGAAAGAGCTGGCGCTGTGGCTCAAGCGCTAGAGTGCTAGTCTTGAGCACAAAGAGGCTCAGGGACAGTGCCTAGGGCCTGAGTTCAAGCCTCAGGACTGGCAAACAACAACAACAACAACAAAACACCTAAAAAGTAAAAGGGCTGAGAAGTTGGGTGCACACTTGCCTAGCAAGTTCTTGAGTTCACCAGATCTCTGGTACCACCAAACAAGAAATGGATAGTGATGGAGGTGATGGTGGTGGTGGTGGTGGTGGTGGTGGTGATGATGATGGTGGTGATGGTGGTGGTGGTGGTGATAATGATGATGGTGGTGGTGATGGTGGTGGTGGTGGTGGTGGTGATGATGATGATGGTGATGGTGGTGGTGATGGTGGTGATGATGGTGGTGATGGTGGTGGTGGTGGTGGTGATGATGGTGGTGTTGATGGTGGTGATGATGATGGTGGTGGTGGTGATGATGATGGTGGTGATGGTGGTGGTGGTGGTGGTAGTGGTGATGATGGTGGTGATGGTGGTGGTGATGATGATGGTGATGGTGGTGGTGGTGGTGATGGTAGTGATGGTGATGGTGGTTATATTGATGGTGGTGATGATGGTAGTGATGGTGGTGGTGATGATGATGGTGGTGGTGGTGGTGATGATGATGATGGTGGTGATGGTGGTGGTGGTGGTGGTGATGATGGTGGTGATGATGATGATGATGGTGGTGATGGTGGTGGTGGTGATGATGATGGTGATGGTGGTGATGATGGTGGTGATGGTGGTGGTAATGGTGATGGTGGTGGTGTTGGTGGTGGGGTACAAGTGTGGTCATGCACTGAGCACCCTGGGTCCCCAGTGTCATAGAGCGTCTTTGTCATTGCAGTTGACCACGTTGTTCCTGAGCCTGGGTCCAGCCTGCTGACTTCCTTCGAGAAGTGGCACGAAGCTGCGGACACAAAGTCCTGCTGTGATTACTCCCTGCACGTGGACATCACGAGCTGGAACGAGGTCGTGCGCGAGGAGCTGGAGGTGCTGGTGCAGGACAAAGGTGGGCCGGAGCCCCGGTCCGCGGCCTGGGCCTTGAGCCCTGGGTCGGGTCTGTGGCGTGCAGCCCTGGGGGTGGGTCCGCAGCGTGCAGCCCGGGGTCTGGTCTGCGGCATGTAGCCCAGGGTCGGGTCCACGGCATGCAGCCTGGAGTCTGGTCCGTGGCTTGCAGCCCTGGGTCTGGTCCGTGGCATGGGCCTTGAGCCCTGGGTCGGGTCCGCTCGTCCTGGGAATGCACACAGCTGGGTGTCACTGTCTCCACAGTGGAAGCGGGGCTCCCCTTCCTGGGAGCCCCTTATCCATAGAGGAGGCCCCGGCTCTGGAGCCTGGCGTGCGAGGCTTTGTGCTCGGCCCCGGGCAGCGCTCCGACCCCTGCCATCCCGCTGCCTGTCTGCGCAGGGAGCCCCTTCTCCACCTGCCATACCCCCCGCCACCTTCCCATCAGAACGCCCTCATTTCCTCAGTGTCCAGAGCCAGTCCTGCCTCTCTCCTGGAGTTGGGGCCGTTGGTTGTTTGGGTGGCGCTTTCCGGTCCAACGTGGAGTGCTGAGAGGGTTCTCTGTGCCTGTGCCTCAGTGTCCCCCGCCTCCTGTGCCCGCGCTCACGCACCAGGCGGCTGCCCTGTGATGTGCGTTGCATTTGGTCTGCGGGCTGAAGAGACAGGACCAGAAGGAACAGGCACGTGGCCCCCCCAGGACCATGCCTGACCAGGAGACGCTCCACCGGGGCCTTTGAGACGTGCTGGGGCGCTTTGGGGTTTGAAAACACACAGCTGCACTTTCTCCTGATGAAGTGTCACCCTTCCTAGTCCATAAAGACCGAGGGAGGGAAGGCGTTTCTGTGCTGGTTCTGCCCCCAGCTCCACCCCCCTGGCTTTTCCTGGGATGGACGCACGGGGCTGCTGCCGGGCTTCATCACTCACCGGCTCACGAGTTACATTATTCCTCATCAGTAGTTTGCTAGTGGCTCATAATGTGAAATGCAGTGGCCAATTTGCTGAGCTGGTGTCTTTTTTTTACGGGGCATTTAGGTGTCCTACTTGTGCTATTACAAATTACATTACTGTGAACATAAAAACCTTGGTTTGCATTTCTAATTATTTCCTTAGATTTTTTTTTAGAATGGAAATCACAGCGCCAGAGGTTTGAATTGCCTCCAGGGTGCAGATGATGGTGGTTGAGCAGATTTCTGCCGAGGCACCCACGGGCGCAGCTAGTGCCATGTGAGGGTCCCTGGTCCCAGCCTGCTCAGACGTGGTGTCACGGTGTACCACGTTGTGGTGGCCTTTATTGCAGTTCGCTGATCACCGATCACGCGTGCTTTTCCCGTGTGCATATCCGTTGCATCTATTTTCACGGCAGCCTCGGGAGGCATCGCCGCCACACCGCGTGTTTGCAGTGGGTCAGCCCAGTCTACACCGTGGGGCTTTTGACCCGGGTCCTTCAGATCCCGGCATCTCTGAAGAGTTGGAGGTTCAGAAACCCTCTGACCCACTGAAGCAGTTTCTTGGGTAGCACCCCAGCTCCTTCTGTGCTCTTAAAGAGTGACAAGTACGTCCTTGATGTAATAGCCTTTCTGTTTTGTTTTGTTTAAATCAAGAGGATGGTCTTACTTTGAGAGGCAGCTCTGTGTTCCAGCCCAGCAATCCTGGGCACCTCTGTCTGTAACACCTACCCACTGAATGGCGCTTTGTTTTGTCTTGTTGGTGTTGGTGGCACTGGGCGTTGACCTGGGCCTTGGGCTTGCTAGGTAGGGCTCTCACTCTGCAGCCGCGTCCCAGCCCCTCCGCCTCCTCTGCGCACACCCCAGGCTTCGTCAGGGTGAGGCTCGATGGCGCCCTCTTCTGGTGGCTGGCACGGTGCACTCTGATCATTGATTTATTACTGGATGCTTGTACTCTGTTGATTTTCAAACACCTTGTTCTCTGTTTTATCCTGAAACAGGTGTCAATTCCTTCCAAGTCTACATGGCCTACAAGGATCTGTATCAAATGTCCGACAGCCAGGTGGGTCCTCTCTTGTCCCAGCTGCACCGGGAGGGGACACCATGGCCCAGAAGGGAGAGCCCTGATCTCAGGGTGCCCAGCACACGGGCCCATGGGGCAGGCCCGGCTCTCCTGGGCCCCCACTCCTTTCCATCATGTAGGATGGGATCTCCAGAGCAGGCCCCAGCATGGTCCAGGAGCACACACGCACAGGTGTTGGGAGCACGCTACAGACGTGGGTGTCTTATGGGTTGGGCTCAGGTAGGTTCTGGGGTGTGGCAAGTGAGGGGGCCATTGCGTTGGCTCTGTCGGAGGAGAGCTCCGGCCTGACCATGGCCCGGCTGCAGCAAGCCAGCCCGGGCCTTTCTTCACTGTTTTCCCATCCAGAGGTCACTGCAGAGTGCGAGGCTCTGCCCGCGTCACAGAGCTCTCTGGGTGACAGGAGCCATAGGAAGTTCTGCTGACAGGCTCCCCAGGTGTGGGCTTAGGACTTGTCATCCTGGGCTCCCCAGTCCCTAGACTCAGAGTGTTAGTGGTGAAGAAGCCCTGGCTGTCCCTGCTGCTTGCTGTGCAGCCTGGGGAGACGTTCCCAACTTCTCTGGGCTTTCACCTCACCATAGCACCTGATGTCCCGAGGCTGCCGGAGGACGGAGTGCGTTCATACAGACTACGTCGACACCCTGGGGTCACAGGGCAGGGGAGCTGGGATTGGGATTGGTTATTGCTTCGGGGCTGGAGGGAAGTGGCAGGGCCTTCTGCAGGCCTGTGGAGCCTCTGGTTGAGGGCGCTCTGGAGCCGAAAGTCGGCTCGGTGTCTCGGGCGCGGAGCCCATCACGACAGCTCTGCCGAGCTCCTGCCTGGGTGTGGGTGGAATCCAGTGGCTCCGGGCTTCTGGGGGGGGGCTTCCAGAGGGGGCTCCCGCCCGCCCGCCTCCGGCTGCCCACAGCTGCCGGCTCGCCCTGGGGCATTGTCTGCAGGGCAGAGTTGGGGTTCAGGTCCCCTGAGAGGGAGGTTGGTCTCCTCCTCGCCAGGGCCAGTGCTGGGTGCAGATTCAGGTGGAGAAGATGCCGGGTGGGGGCGGGGCGGCCCTGCCCGGCGGGACGGTGCTCGGGATGCCTGTGTCACTGGATGCCGGTCACTGGAGAGTCTAGCCCCTTCCCGCCGGGCCCTCCGAAGTGCCAGAGCCTGTGTGGTACCAGTGTGTCCCAAATGCTCGTCAGTTTGGGTGCAGGACACGTCACGGGCTCAGCCAAAGCGCCACACAGGAGGAAGATGGCAGTCTGTGAGTCGGTCGCAGACCCAAGGCAGGTGGTTCTGCCAGGAGCTGGCCATGGTGAAGCTCTCGCAGCTTGGCGTCTTACTCTCCCATAGGGTGGAGGTTGGAGGCTGGGAGAAACTGAGGCCCGCTCCTGTGGCCTCTCCCAGCTGGTCTGACGGCACGGTGGCTGCCGGGGTGCAGGTGTCCCATGTGGAGACCGGGAGCAGGTGCTTGTCCTGTGTCCTCTGCCCTTCCTGGCTAGCGCCCCCCGGTGGCGGGTCATGGCCACACACCCTCCTAGGGCGGCCTAGGAAGGCGGAAGCCTCATCACCCTGGGTTGGCCCAGGGGGTGGCCATGTGGGGACTTTGAATGAACCCTTGTGGCCTGGGACATCTCCATGCTCCTGCCCAGCTCTACCCACCCACCTAGGTGAACACAGCGCCCCCCGGGGCCCAGGGGAGGCTGTCACTCGGGCTGGGAAGGCTTTTACAATGTCAGTAAAATGAAAGATGGCCGCCACCTTCCACGTCCACAGACGTCACAAAGGCGCGGCCCCTGGCGGCTGGGGAGGCGTGGACGCCCCCGTGGAGGGAGCAGAGCCCCCACCTCTGCACACCTCCGGGCCTGGCTGCCTGCCTTCCTCACCAGCCTTGTTTGTCCTCCTCAGCTCTACGAAGCCTTCACCCTCCTCAAGGGGCTGGGCGCTGTGATCCTGGTCCATGCGGAAAACGGAGACTTGATAGCTCAGGTGAGCGGTGTGCGCCTGCTCCCCACCCTCGGCCCCGCTTAACCTTGTGAAGGGGACCCTGGGGGGACAGCGGCCTCGCTTAGGTAGGTGGGACCCGATGTCACGTCAGACACCAAGACCAGCGCTCCAGTGCTGTCTGCCGTGTGGCCCGGGCTGGCCAGCGTTCTTGCGCCTGTCTTTCCCCCTGAACAGTGGGGACACCAATCCTGCCCTCCCTGCCCTTCCCCCACTTGCAGGGCGTGTGTGAGGGACGCGCAGGAGCTGAACAGAAACGTCCGCGGGCAGGGGCACGGGGCTGTGCACACGCAGCCTTGGAGGGTAGAAGGCAGTGCCCCGCCCAGCCTGTGTCTCCGGCCATGGGACTGGGGGAAGGGGCTCGGCCCGGACGGCACAGGAGAGCCACACGACCGGTCTCATGGGAGATGAAGAGGCGACAGGTGGAGGGGGTGAAGAGACGAGGAGGCGGGAGTCAGCGCCTCTGGGCCTTGGTGCAGAGCCCTGGGTTGGTGACAGTGACACCTGGCCCTCCCCCGCCCCCGCTCCATCCTTGAAGTCCTCCCTCCTTGCCCTCGAGGAGAGCAGGTGTGTTTGCAGCCCGATCGTCTCCTCCAGCGGCCGCTTGCATCTGTGTGCCGTGTTCAAGTCCGTCCAGCCACCAGCAGTCACACTTTAAAACTAGGGGCTCCCTGCGACTCTCACTGGGGTTCACTGATCAGACAAAAGGCTGCACTGATGGCTTCCGCACAGGTCCTCCGCCCTGCACAGAGCACCGCTGCTGCCCTGCCCGCTGCAGTCCCAGGGCTGAGCCTTGTCGTCTCAGTTCCTGACAGGATTTGGGTCGCACCCTGCTTTGTAACAGACTGCCCCTTTGTCCAGCAGGGTCCCGGCTTTAAGATCTGCCCCAAAGTCATGTCTGAATTTTCTCTCCTTTGCTTTCTGGGGAAGCAAAGAATTCTC
This sequence comes from Dipodomys merriami, assembly GCF_024711535.1. Taxonomy (NCBI): domain Eukaryota; kingdom Metazoa; phylum Chordata; class Mammalia; order Rodentia; family Heteromyidae; genus Dipodomys; species Dipodomys merriami. Next base: position 760,094 of record NW_027206009.1, read on the forward strand.
AAGCCATCCTGTCCCCGCTTCCTTCCTGTGGACCTCGGCAGCCTCCTCCCCGCTATGTCTGACACAGGCAGCGAGAAGCCATGCCGTGCTTCAGCAGCTTGCCGCCGAGCTCGCGATTCCTTGGCGGGTCGTGCGGAGATCAGGCTGTGTGCGGCTCTCCCCTAGGAGAACAGTGTGGCTGAGCTTTCTGTGACTCCGTGCTGCTGGCTGTCACTGTAACGGATGCTGCTTCCGAGATTACCTGTCTGTGTCAGGAATCATCTCCAGTGGCCACTGCCGCCACTCACTCCCTGTTGCTGGGCTTGCTTTCACGCCCTCCCGTCCCTTTCTGCTGACAGTCGGTGAAGGCGGCTGGGCACGCTCTTTGAGTTCCACAGCCTCTCTTTCCTGTCTGCCTCCAGGGCCACGCCTGCATTTCTTTAGGTTGCCAACTGGTGGCAACACTGCTTTTTGGCACTCAGGTCCGTATTCGCCGGCTGTGACTCCATGAACGTTACCTTAGCTCTTAGCGTAGTATCTTAAAATAATTCCTGGGGGTCAGGCCGTCCCTCCTCCCCTTGCAGAAATGAGAAATAGTTCCTGACATTTGACCAGCTCTGCGCAGACCCTTTCTCCCCTGGGAGCTTTCGTGAACCATGACCAGACAAGCTGTACACACAGCCATCTTCAGCACTGCAATCCTCCCAGCGCCCGTGAATCCACCCAGCTATTGGCCTTGGGACTCGCTTCCCGTGGGCCGAGGAGCTGCAGGCTCACAGCTGGAGTGGGTGTCTTTCATGCGTGTCGGGGCTGGGGCCTCCTGGTAGAGATGCATTTGAGAACGATGACTCAGAAACTGGATGGTCAAACGAGCAGTGGCACAGCTGGCGATGCAGGAAAGCGCGCACACACAGAGGAGAAGAAAGGAAGGAAATTAAAGCATTCCCGGGGCGAAGAAAGCTCGGAACAAATGGTTTGACTCTGGGCCATGAGCTTTGGGAAACACTTCCATTGTCAAATACAGTTGAGATGGTGGTTTTTCTGCCTAAAAGAGAGAAAAGGCAGATGGCAGGGCAGGGACATCGCCGGAGACTCAGGGACGTCTTCCCCGGATCGCTGCGCCGCGGGGACCGCCTGCTTGCCTCACTGTGAGCCCCGTGGGGAGAAGACAGCGGGCCCGAGAGGGCGGCTGACTCCACTCAGCACTCAGTCCGCAGACACCCTCTGGGGCACCCCAGAGACCAGAGGGGGGCTGGCGGCCCTTGAAGCTTTTCATTAGAACCCTGTGTCGCAGTCCATCCTCCGAGGCTATGACAGGGTTCCTGGGGCTGGGTGACCTATGAAGAAAAGAGGTTCACTTTGCATGTACAGAAGTAGCAGATACGGGAGCAAGACCAAGGGAGAGCTGCCTAGCTCTCTCCACCCTGCTCTGGAACGAATCCATCCTGTCCCCAGAGAGAGAGATCTCCCAAGAGGAGGGAGTTTTTGAGCGACCTTGTTGTCTATCTTAGAGACCCACCACAGCCAGGTGTGGTGCTGTCTGCCTGTAATCCTAGCACTCAGGAGGATACACTCAAGTTACAGGCCAGCCTGGTGAGACCATCAACACAGGCCAACACCAGCCAGGCAAAATCCCAGGGCATTGCGCACTGTTCTTGGAGGGAAGTCTCAGCATGAGCTTGGTGGCCGTGAGCTCGCGTGGCATGCGCGTGGGGTTGCTGAGCGGAAGGACAGGTGGAGGGGGGTGGGGAGCCCTGCTCTGCCCAGCCCATCGTTGGGCCTCAATCACCCACCTCTTAAGCAAGGGTGGGGGGACTTCCCGATCTCCGCCTGTAACATCCAGCTCCCCCATTCTTGTCTTGTAGGAGCAAAAGCGGATTCTAGAGATGGGCATCACGGGCCCGGAGGGCCACGCCCTGAGCAGACCCGAAGAGGTGAGCACCCTGGTACTGTTCAGTGTGCCCCAATACACACAGCACCCCAGGACTGTGTGGTGTGCACCCCGATGCACACAGCACCCCAGGATTGTGTAGTATGCACCCTGATACACACAGCACCCCAGGATTGTGTAGTATGCACCCTGATACACACAGCACCCCAGGATTGTGTAGTGTGCACACTACCACTTGGAACAGTGCCCCACCCCAGTCCTGCCGCTACTCTGCTCCTTTCCCAGCAGCCCTAGCGGCCGTGAGTCAGGGGTGTGGAAGGTTCAGGAAGCTCACATCAAGGAAGGCCTGTGCACACTACAGTGTCCAAGCTAGGCAAGCCTTGGCACCGAGGAGTCTGGGCATGGGCGATGGGAGAGAGCCCCGCCCGGGACCCAGCCAGCCCTGCCTCTGTGCTTATGGATTCAACATGGATGGCAGCCCTGGAGCATGGTGTGTGTTTTGGGGGGGAGGGTATTGGGCAGAAGAAGGCAGGCTGGCTGGACGTGGAACAGGATGAACGCCATAGCCACTGTCCCTCCAGTTGATGCCTGTCTTTCCTTCCCAACAAGTCACTGAGCCCCGTGGACCCGTGGCCTGGGCTGGTGCCCGGCTGTCACTGGACCCCAGATAGGGGTGCTGTGCCATGTGGGGAGTCAGTCTGTCAGCTGGGACCATGCTGTGTGACCCAGGGCACGGGCCCTGTCACCTGGTGTCACTCAGGCAGTAGGACCACTCCAGAATGTCTGCTCAACAAAAACCCCTGTCCTCAGGGGTCCTGCTGGCGGAGGGCGGAGGGGAGGCAGCAGGCCGCTCAGGTGGTGCGTGGCGGCTCGCCAGGCTGTGTGTGTGTGTGTGTGGCAGGTGTTTGTACATCTGGACCACCTGTCCTACAAGCCTTCCACCTGTATTCTGCCTAGTCCATCCACGGAGGCCAGTGGAATGTTCTAGCAGAATACTTCTGTCTCCTAGCCCTTTAATCAGATTCACTTACTTTTTCTTTTTGTGTGGTCCTAGGGCTTGAACTCAGGGCCTGAGCCCTTAGCTTTTTTGCTCCAGGTGCTCTACAAAAACACAGCTCCACTTCTGGCTTTTTGGTGGCTAACTGGAGATAGTAAGAGTCTCATGGACTTCCATCCCGGGCTGGCTTTGAACCTCGATCCTTGGATCTCAGCTTCCTGAGTAGCTAGGATTGCAGGTGTAGCCACTGGTGCCTGGCTTATCTTTTAAAGTGTAGATTTACAGTACTTCCCTGCTTTATGGTAGATTTCACTTTGGAGCATTTAGTTAAGGGAAGTTTGCGGTTCAGGGGAGCCTCGGAGTGTGGGGCTTCCCTCCCTGTGCGTGCCCTGTGACCTGGCATCTCCTGTGTCCCCAGCTGGAGGCTGAGGCCGTGTTCCGGGCGATCACCATCGCAGGCCGCATCAACTGCCCTGTGTACATCACCAAGGTGATGAGCAAGAGTGCAGCAGACATCATCGCCCTGGCCAGGAAGAAGGGTATGGGTGCCCTGGGCTCCAGCCTCTAACCACTCGGGTTAAAGGCTAGGGTCATGGGCCTCCAGCAGTCGGGGTCTCTGCCCACTCAGTGCGGAGGCGTGGGAGGGGCTGGGGCCGGTGCCTGGCGGGCTGGAGAGCAGGTGGCGTGGGTCAGAGCGCCATGCAGGGTCAGCTCTGGGTTGGAGGCCAGGAGGCACTGTCGTGCAGCCCCAGCCTCGGCTTCCTGGAGGCCTTGGTGGAGGCTGTGTGGTCTGACGAGCTCTGTGGGCTTGGGAGCCTCTCCCAGGTTTCAACCCAGGCTGATGGCCTATGAGCAGCGCCAGGCCCAGTGCTGTCACATGGGGGTGGAGTCAGGACAGGGTCAGTGCAGGGGGGTGGAGTCAGGACAGGGTCAGTGCTGTCACATGGGGGTGGAGTCAGGACAGGGTCAGTGCTGTCATGGGGTGGAGTCAGGACAGGGTCAGTGCTGTCATGGGGGTGGAGTCAGGACAGGGTCAGTGCTGTCACATGGGGGTGGAGTCAGGACAGGCCCAGTGCTGTCACATGGGGGTGGAGTCAGGACAGGGTCAGTGCTGTCATGGGGTGGAGTCAGGACAGGGTCAGTGCTGTCATGGGGGTGGAGTCAGGACAGGGTCAGTGCTGTCATGGGGGTGGAGTCAGGACAGGGTCAGTGCTGTCATGGGGGTGGAGTCAGGACAGGGTCAGTGCAGGGGGGTGGAGTCAGGACAGGGTCAGTGCTGTCATGGGGTGGAGTCAGGACAGGGTCAGTGCTGTCATGGGGGTGGAGTCAGGACAGGGTCAGTGCAGGGGGGTGGAGTCAGGACAGGGTCAGTGCTGTCATGGGGTGGAGTCAGGACAGGGTCAGTGCTGTCATGGGGGCATTGAATCATGGTGGGCACACCACAGTGAAGCTGTAGCCACAGAGCAAAGTCCTGCCTGCAGCTGGCTAAGCATGCTGGCCCTTTGTCTCCCCAGGGCCCCTCGTTTTGGGGGAGCCCATTGCGGCCAGCCTGGGGACGGACGGCACGCACTACTGGAGCAAGAACTGGGCCAAGGCGGCGGCGTTCATCACCTCCCCTCCTCTGAGCCCAGACCCCACCACACCGGATCACCTGACCTCCCTGCTGGCCTGGTGAGCGCCGTAGGACAGGGGGTGGGGGGTGGGGGGGATGATGAGGCTGGAGGTGGGCTGGCACACGCAGGATTGGGGGTGAGAAGCTGGGACCCAATCCTGGCTGCCCCACCGCCCACCCCTGTCCCGGCCTGTCCCCCTCAGCTTCTCACAGCCCCTTCTCAGTGCCCCTCGCAGTCTGCAGAGGGCAGAAGGTGTCTGGTGTGAGCTGGGCGTAGGAAACCATCCCAGGAGCAGACGCTGGCTGGCACCTGGCCGCTTCAGTCCCTTCCTCCCAGTGGCCAGGCGGAGGGAGGAAGGCTTTGCCCGAGAGGGGGTTCTGGGAGTGGAGGCCGGTGCCCGGCTGGACCCTGCGGTCAAGAGCAGGTTCCTGAGCCAGGGGAGTCCAGCTTCCAAGCCGCCCCATGCTGGGCACACAGCCCCGCCCGGGCTGCTGGCTGAAGTCCTGGTGTGCATTCTCTGTCCTCAGCACTGAGCCCGCCTTGTCTTTGTCCCTTTCAGTGGAGACCTGCAGGTCACAGGCAGCGGCCACTGTCCCTACAGCACTGCACAGAAGGCCGTGGGCAAGGACAACTTCACCCTGATCCCTGAGGGCGTCAACGGCGTGGAGGAGCGGATGACCGTCGTCTGGGACAAGGCGGTGGTGAGTTGGTCCTGCCTCTTTTCTAGAACATTCTAGAAACATCCCTCCTGGCCCATCACGGCCAGTGGATTTTGCACTCGGGACTCTTCAGTCTTCGTTACTGGCGGCGGAGGTGGATTCTCAGGAGAGGGCAGCCGCAGCGTGTGCCACGGGCCTCGGTGTGCCAGGCTCTTCATTCTCTGGGAACCGTGTTTTAATTCCTGTGGAGATGGCTGTGTGTGTGAGCATTTCGCAGCTGAGGTGTGAGGTAGACTGAGAGAACTCCACATCATTGTGACGGCTGACCTCAAGCTGGAGGGATTTTTGTGGGGAGGGGCTTGGACTTAGGGCCTGAGCACTGTCCCTGGGCTTCTTTTGCTCAAGGCTAACACCCTACCACTTGAGCCACAGTGCTACTTCTAGGTTTATTGTTGTTGGGGTGTTTTGGGGGTTTTTTGGGTGGTTTATTGGAGTTTCACAGACTTTCCTGCCCACGTTGGCTTTGAACCATGGTCCTCAGATCTCAGCCTCCTGAGTAGCTGGGATTACATTACAGGCGTGAGCCACCAGCGCCTGGCTTAAGCTGGAGGTTTTCCTTCCTGTGAAGCTTGGGCCGGTGAACCTGGCTTGTGCCAACATCACCAGCTGCGGTTCCTTTACCCTGTGCAGCCAGGAGAGGGGAGGATGCGCAGAACCCTCCTGCCCCCCCCCCCGCCTCTCCCCAGCCCGCTCTGGCCCTGGTGCCCTCCCAAACTCTGGCTTTGCCCTCAGGCCACAGGCAAAATGGATGAGAACCAGTTTGTAGCCGTCACCAGCACCAACGCAGCCAAGATCTTTAACCTGTACCCAAGGAAAGGCCGGATTGCGGTAGGCTCCGACGCTGACGTGGTCATCTGGGACCCTGACCGGGTGAAGACCATAACGGCCAAGAGTCACAAGTCGGTGAGTCCCCAGTTGCACGCGCAGCTTCCTTCCCGATTGCTTTGTCGCGTCTTTCTGTCTCTCCTGCTGTTAGCATCTGTAGTTACCTGGGGCAGGCAGGGGTCATGGCACACCTCCACCGTGTGTGCATATGGACGTGTGCGTACGTATGACGTGTCCTGGGCACACTCGCCCCTCCGTGCTCTCCCTCACGCCTCTCCTCCTGAAGCAGTCTCAGCAGCCTTCATGGTTCTGTTCTCGGCATCTTCGCCATCATTTTAGAGGCTTGTGGGTAAAACGGCTGGTGGGTTTCCGCCGCTGCAGTCTGGCCTGAGGCAGGCATTGTGACACCGAGATGTGAAGGGCTCTGGCAGCTCACCAGCCACCCGTGTGCCGCCGCGCCTTCCTTCCTAGCCACCTGACGCTCCCCGGAGAGCCTGCTTTCACTACCACACTGGATGGGATTCACTGGGAGTTTGGTGTGTGTGTCTGCGTCTCCGTGTCTGTGTGTGTCCATGGGTCCATACTGGGGCTTGAAATCAGGGCTTGAGTGCTGACCCTTAGCTTTTTTGCTCAAGGCCGGTGCTCGGCCAGTTGAGCCACAGCTCCACCTCGGGCTCTTTGGTGGTTAATTGGAGATGAGTCTTGATGATTTGTCTGCCTGGGTTGGGTTTGAATCGTGATCCTCAGATGCCAGCTTCCTGAGTGGCTGGGACTGCAGGCGCTGTGGGCACTGCAGGGGTCTGGGGAGCATCTTTTTATGAGACTGGCAGCCATCTACTGTGCCTTTGTGCCCTGTTGTTCCTCATGTTAGCATCAGCAGTAACCCAGGGCACTGCCCCCTGCTGGAGAGCATAGGTACGGCATGGCTCTCCTCCCTTCTGCCCGGGAGGCAACTGGTCTGAACGTCTGGGAAAATAGTTCTCTGGTGTGCTGCAGTGCTTTGAGGAAGGCCATGACCTCTGACCCGGCCTTTGACCTTAGAAAGCTGTTCCCCAAAAAAGAGGAGAGAAGACACAAAAATGTCCCAGCTGACACACTGTTCTTGTGGCAGATACCCAGAGCAGTCTCGACTCATTGGTGGATTTACCACACTGAGTTTTGCCATGTATAGTGTAGATAAGTACATACCAAAGGAAAATCCAAACACAGACACCAGTGGCTCACATCTGTAGCCCTAGCTACTCAGGAGGCTGAGATCTGAGGATCAATATTTGAAGTTATCCAAATGTAGGAGACTCTTAACTCCAATTAACCAGCACAAAGCCAGAAGTGAAGGTGTGATTCCAGTGGTGGAGCACCAGCCATGAGCACAAAAGCCAAGTGAGAGCCCAGGACCCTGAGCACAAGCCCCAGTGCCGGCACAGAAGGAAAAACCAATCCCTGTATGTTAGGGGCTTGACCAAATGATGTTATGTGAACTATGTGAAGTGTGCACGCAGTTGCATATTGCATATCACTATCATCTGTAATCCCCTGTGCACTAGGCAGCTCAGTACCAATGAGCTCTCAGTTCCGCATTCCTGTAAGTCAATTGTTAAGTCATCGTGCCATCTGACCCTCATGTTGGGTCACTGTCTCCCAGAAAAGCAAATGGTGCCTAGCCACAGCCAGGTCAGAGCGGGTGTGGCCGGCTGGGGTGGTAAGGTGACCGCTGTAGACTTGCGAAGGCAGCCTGTCTTCGGCGGAAGTTGGGCAGTGTGGTGGGACTGGTAAATCAAGCACCCGCAGCATTGGAGGGTGGTACCGGGGGACAGCAGTAGCATGTGTATCCACGGAGATGGCCCGCAGGGAGACAGGCGCTCCTTACAACACTCAGTGGAATACTACCCAGTCCTTAAAAGGAAGCTTTCAGAGGAGAAAACCCAGCACCCGCTCGGGCCAAGCACAGGCGTGCCCGCTGCGCGCAGCGTGGCGTGTGCCGGGGAGAGCGAGGATTGAGTGGAGTAAAGCCGGGTTCGTGGCCCGCAGGCCGTGGAGTACAACATCTTTGAGGGCATGGAGTGCCACGGCTCACCGCTAGCCGTCATCAGCCAGGGCAAGGTCGTCTTCGAGGACGGGAACATCAGCGTCAGCAAGGGCGCCGGCCGCTTCATCCCGCGCAAGCCTTTCCCCGAGTTCCTTTACCAGCGCGTCAAGATCAGGAACAAGGTGAGTGGGGCCGCGGGGTCCCGCACCCTTTCTCAGAGACTCGGGGTCTGCCCAGCTGCCTGCCCCCATTCATTGGCCAAGAGGTCAGATGTGTCGGGACAGGCCTGCGGGCTGCTGGCTGCGGGACCTGGATGGCGGTGGGCACAGGAGGGCCGTGGAGGGTGGTCAGCGAGCCGCCCTGGGCTGGCTGGAGCCCCTCTGCCCCACGCCGGGGCACGGGGTCTCCTCCCGCTCAGAGCCGGGGCAGACTCGGCCACACCTGCTCGGGCCCCTCAGGCCCGGCCGGCGGGCTAGATGGGTGCCCTGGCCCCGGTCCTCTGGTGGACGGGCGCCTGCCCAGCTCCTGGCCCTGCTCCGCCCTGTCTTCTGCTCTGAGATGGCCGCCCTGGCTCGGGAGGTCCTGGCAGAGGCGGGCACAGGCCTGGCTGCGTGTGTCCATTGTGTGTGTTCACGCTGTTCACACCACTGATGCAGACGCGTCCAGACCCCTGCCCGGCCGGCAGCTCCAGGTCAGACACCCAGTGGGGCGCAAAGCTTCCCATCTCGGGTTGGAAGGGGCGCAGGCCTGGGCTGAGGTGCAGTGGGGGTGGGGTGGGACTTGAGGGGGCCCCGCCCACCAAGAGGCACTGGCTCCCCCTGGGCAGGCTTCACCGGGTCAGCCGGCCCGGGCCTGACGCCGGCTCGCGCAGGGCTCAGGCTGTGAGGAGCAGAGCCGACACCCCCCACACACACACAGCAAGCAGGCCGGGCAGGGAGAGGCCGGCCAGGTCCACCTCGGGTCAGCTTGAGCTTGGGGGCAAGGGAAGGGGTTTGGCCGAAAGCCGGAAGCAGGGTGGTGGGTGGTGAGGACACGGGTGGGGGAGCAGGCTGTGCACAGGAAGAAGGGGAACGCTGGGCGGAGGTGCTGGGTTCTGGAGCCTGGCGCTGAGGAGAGCGCAGATGACAGACAGCGCACCGGCCTGACCCCCTCGGCCTGGCGGAGCCTGCGCTCCAGCCCGGGCGGCGTCCTGAGGCCTCTGCCTGCAGGCCCAGTCAGCGTTCCTCTCCAGCACCTCCACCACCCCAAAGTCTGTGTCCTCTGCGAGAACGTGGAGAAGAGGACAGGGCACCTGTGCAGCCACTGGACTAGGGACTGGATTTGGGTCCTTCAAGAAGCTGTGTGTGTGTGCACACATGCGTGCGTGCATGTATCAGTGCACATATTATGAGTGTGTGCAGGAGTGGTTTGTGTGTGTGATAGGTCTTGTGTGTGGATTGCATGCTTCCATGTGTGCAGGAGACCTCCACACCCCCTTATCCATAGCTTTGCTGGGAAGCACACCCATGCACACGCGTGTGCACACACAGCACGGATCACCCCCTTCCTCCCTCTGTCTAGGTTTCTGGATTGCACGGGGTTTCCAGGGGCATGTATGACGGTCCTGTGTATGAGGTGCCAGCTACGCCCAAATACGCAACGCCCGCCCCTTCTGCCAAATCCTCGCCTTCCAAACACCAGCCCCCGCCCATCAGGAACCTCCACCAGTCCAACTTCAGCTTATCAGGTAGGCGGGAGGCGCCTCGGGCCGCACCCCAGGCCCCGCTCAGGCCCGAGAAGACAGAGGGGGTGAGGGCGAGGCGCCCAGGGAGCCCGTCCCAGCTACGTGTCGGGGGTCACAGTACAGAGTCCTGCGTGTTGATTCCTAACGGCGGCTTGCAGGTCTGCACCCCTGTGTCCCTGAAGCTGAGCTGGACCTGAGCACCAGGCAGGGACCACTGCCATTTGCTGGCAAACATTCTTCCGGGTCATCGGCGGAGGCCCTGGTGGCCGAAGCACTTCTGTCATATGGATTTTGATTTAGCCTCCCCTACCTGTGTACTGTGGGGTTATTGCCCTAGACTGGAAGCCAAGGAAGGAACCATGAAATTTGGTGTCAGCCAAAATCCCATAAGGCTCGAGTCTCATGCCTGCAATGCCTCAGATGGCCACCTGAGGGCAGGCATGCGCCCTTAGAGCAGGACAGATGTTCTTGAGGGACAGATAGATAGATGGTGAATAGTTGGGCTTTGTGAGCCACAGGGCAGAGTCTAGGCTGGTACAGCCTCAAAATGCCATCATTTTAAATAAGGTGAAACTGTCCTGAGCCCGTACACAGTAAGGCACTGGGCCAGTGTTGGCCAGCAGGTCACCGCTCACCAGTTCCCGTCGGGAAAGGTGACGTCCTGGGTGGTGTGGGGAAAGGCACAGAGAGCCAGGATGTGTTCATTGGTTTGAACTGGGGGTTCTCTGCCAATGGAGCAGTCTGGGTTCTGTGCTGAGAAAAGCTACCAGGGGTGGGGTGGGGAATGGGGAGCAGGCTGGCCACTCAGGAGTTTGCAGATGGGACTCAGGTTAGGGGACTTACCACCGAAGAGCGGGCTGGGCACTGGTGGCTCACGCCTGTAATCCTTCTTATTCAAGAGTCTGGGATCTGAAGATCACAGTTCAAAGCCATCATGGGCAGGAAAAGTCTGTGAGACCTTTTCTTATCTCCGATTAACCTGCAAAAAGTCAGAAGTGGCTCTGTGGCCCAACTGGTCGAGCACTAGCTTTGAGCAAAAGCAGCTCAGAGACAGCACCCAGGCCCCCAGTTCAAGCAGGACTGGTGCGCAGGTGCACGCACACACACACACACAGACACACACACACACACACACACACACAACACACACACACAGAGAACGCCAAGTTATGCACAAAGCTGCAGGAAGCAGACCCCGTGGGCTGAGGGACACTGGAAAGTGGGGGTCCCTGGGGGGGCAGGCAGGCTTTCTGGGTGAACCCGGGAACCATGGTGAGGAAGATGCATTGTGGGCATTGGAGGATGGTGCCGGCACCACATCCACAAATGAGCAGCAGCATCTTCTCCTCCAGGTGCCCAGATAGATGACAACAACCCCAGGCGCACCGGCCATCGCATCGTGGCGCCCCCTGGTGGCCGCTCCAACATCACCAGCCTCGGTTGACCATGGGTTGAACGGATGCACTGAGTGAAGGATTCTGGGAATAATGTCCATTCCTTTTTCCTGTGTTTTTGAAAGCCACGGTTTTAGTTGGTACTGATGGGGGAGGGGGGTTGAATGATGCCCCCTCCTTTTCTGCTTAGGAAGAAGTGGTACTAGTGTGGTGTGTTTGCTTGGAAGTCCTTTGCCCGTTGTGTGTGCTCACGCCAACTCCACCTCAGAGCATGGTGTCTCCATTCCCCTGTGAACCACGGGTTTCACACCGTCCTTCCTGTCCCCTCCACCTCTGCCTCCAGTGGCTCCATGATCCTCTGAGCGGTGGTTCCTTGGCACCGTAGGTGTTATAGAGTACGAGATGCATGCCCCTAAGTTATGTGTGTGAGTCCGCGCGCGTCCGAGGACACTGCCCACGGCCAAGACACGATGCCAACACCTCAAGCCCCTGGGGACCGTTTCCACACTAGCAGTCCCATGTTTACCCCGCCCGCCCCACTCCATCTTCACTAGAAAGAGGCCCCCTCCACCGCACCCCTCCCCACCGCCAGCTGGGAGTACTCAGGAGGGCAGGGAGGCGCTGGACGGGGCCGCAGACGGCCGCCATCTGCGTCCTGGGTCAGACACCCGGGCTCTGTGGCACTAGAAACTTCACCATGATGTCTTTCCCGTGTTGTGTGTGTGTGTGTGTCCTAGACCCACACAGAAAGGGGGTCTCCTTCCATCCCCACTTAGGGCTGTGGACGGTGGGCTGACGGCTGCTGCAGGCCACCGGAGTCCTGGCCCCTCCGAGGAGGACAGCCAGGTTTTTAACGTTTTGTACAGTTCGCCTTTGTAATCACCCCATTTTTACTTAATGACTGATTTGTTTGTGGCTCTTATTTCTGAACTCAAAAGCTTGTGAAAAAAATAAAAGAAAGAAACTGCCCGCTCACCTGACTGTGCTTTCATCGGGAAGGCCAAACGCTTCCCCAGCCTGCGACAACCCAGCCAGAAGACCAGAGGCAGGCTCCTGAGCCCAGGAAGGTCAAGGCCAGACTCAGAGACCCACAGGGGGCAAGATGAAGGGGGGATGCCAGTGGGTTTTTGGGAGAGAGGCTAGTATTGGGTGACCTGGCCAATCCTGGTGGCTGGGGGGAGGACATGTTGTACATTTACACCACACCCGCCACCCACAGAGGGCTCAGGCCACCACGCAGGGACCTCCACACAGGCCATGTTCCCAGAGTTCTGTATAAAGCCGGACTTCCATGGGAGGCCACAGACATGTGAAATGCTCCAAGTGGCCCACAGAGGGCGCTGAGGGCCAGCCCTGGGACATAGCCCTGCAGGCCCACAAGGAGGTTTTGTGAGAGTGCTGGCAGTGTCTACTTGACGTTGCATTGGGCTTCTGGCTTTGCCTGGAAAGGGCACAGGCTCACTGCGGTCCGTGGAAGATGCCCCTGATGGGCACTGGGTAACGGCAGAGACCTGGCCTTGGGCAGGATGGAGCAACACTGCTGAGCAAAGCAGAGTGCCTTGTGATGCAGAGTAGCTAGGACCACACGAGGTGACTCCAAAGTAACGGGTTTATTCAGGAGTGTGTGGTGATCTGTCATCCCAGATCACGGGTGGGTTCCAGGAGCCTTCAGGGGTCACGGAACCATGTGCCCTTTGAACCTAGTCCCTGAGCCACAGGGAGCGCACGGTGTCGCTGGTGAGGCGTCCACACCGCCACACACCCTGAGCTCCGAGCTGCCAGTCTGTACCACGCACGGCTCTCACGCTGTCTCCCCGTCCCTGTCCCCTGGCTCTATTGGTCTGATGCAAAAGATACTCCCATCTCGTTGTGGGCGGTTTTACATCCCAAACCAGCCATGCATCTCCCTCGTGACAGTGCTGGGGCCGAGGGCCCTGGTGTGGGCCCCTGCAGGGAAAGCCTGCCTTAGCTGGGCCGCATGGGGCTGCTGTGGAAGCTTCTAGATGTTCGCATCCTTCATCAGGAAAGGCTCTCTGGGCCGGCTCTGGGGTAGGGCTGGGGCCATGGGAAAGGCTCTGGTCCCCAGGGACACCCAAAGGCTGGGTGTTGTGTCCCCAAGTCCCCTGGGGAGAGGACTCAGGTCACCCAATGGGGTCTGAGTGCTGGCAGGCCGGCCGTGCTGGGAGCACTGTGACACGGGTGCCAGGGCACGGGGAGAGGGGGGGACCTGTGAGGGGAGACCCCAGCGGTGCCACGTCCCCGCCGGGAGCGAGGAGCAGAGGGCTCAGGGCCGTTCCCAGAGACCTCCAGCTGGGGACAGCGAGGTCTGGCAGCAGGGGCACGGGTGGGCCAGGGAAGGGACACTCAGGAGGAAGGACGAGACCTGGGGAAGCAGCACCCGGTAGCCCCAGCACCGGTCCCTGGCAGCTGGCTGCTGACTCCGTTCCCAGTCCCCGGCACCACCGGCCGCCTCCGGGAGCAGCTCCGCAGGCCGCCACAAGGGGCGCTGCGCACGGCAGACGGGCGCGGCCCGGGCCTTGAGCTACAGGTTGCTTCTCTTCTTCAACAACTTCCCTGCGTCCTCCCTGGCCCCTGCTTCACCTTCTTGCAGACCCGGCCTTGTGCTGCATAAGACATAGAAGAAAGAAAGGCAGGGGTTAGAGCTGGGCCGTGGAGGCCGTGGGGTGACCCGGCAGCAACAGGACACCAGAACAAGGTCATGAAGCAAACGCCCATGTCCCTCTGCTGGGAGGGGACGGGCGGGCACCGGGGCGGGAGGCACCGAGGACCCGCCGGCCCCCAGCCAGGAGACCACAGCCAATAACCCTCGGGTTACTGATGGGACTTGGACCGGGACAGCCACGCGGCCCCTGTGGAGACCGCGCGGTGCACCGCCCATCCAGGCTGCAAGCAGCTGGTGGTGCGGGAGTCCGTCTCCTGCCCAAGGTGGGCACGGTGTGGGTCAGGAGTTGGTGTGTGTATGTGGGGGGGGGTCCTTGTACCTGAGTGAAGCTGAGGCGCGGTCCCCCGAGGCGGGGCCTCCATCGCTGGGCGGCCCCGGGTCCCCTCTCTCCTGGGGCGGGGTCTTCCTCCTTTTGGTCCTCCCCGGCTTCTCTGGGGATGACAGGCGGGTGCGGGCATGGCTGAGTTGAGGCAATGGCTCAGCCTCACTGCGACTCTGCCCCCCTCACCGAGGAGGACACAGGCCCCGAGAGGACGCGCTCGCGGGTCAGGAGTCTCTGTGTGTCTGAGGCAGCAACACACAGGACCCTGGGAAACTGAGGCAGAGCCCAGACACCATCCATCTCAGCTTCAAAGATCTGCAGCCCCTCCTCGCCCTCCTGCCCATCCCCCATCATTCCCTTCTGCCAGCGGGGGCCCCTGTGCAGTGACAGGGCCACCGGCAGAGGAGGAGGACACACCGCCCGTCTCCGCAGACACAGGACTACAACTGGGGTGAGAGCCGCGGAGCCGGGGCCCAGCGTCCTGCCTGAGCCTGCCCACCTCCCCAAAGGGCAGCGCAGGGCAGCCCAGAGAGGCTCAGGACAATCCCTAAGGCCACACGGCTCGTTAGAAGTGGGCCTGGGGTTCGAACCTGTGGCGCTCCGTGCAGAGCGCCTCCCGCTGCGGCACCCGGGCCGAGACTCACCTGGCACCCCGCGCTTACTGTTGAGCGGCCTGTGCTCAGCCAGGGGCACGCGGGCCAAGGCCGCCAGCTCGGAGGTGAAGATCTGCTCTGCTTCCTGGTGAGTGAATGACAGGATCAACTGCGGGTTCGCATCCCGTGAGCCCCTCCAGGGCTCGGTGGACGCTGTCAGGAGGCACAGGGGAAAGCAGCTGCCGGGGAACCGTGGTCCCCTCACTGGCCAACAGCCCTGTCTACACGTGAGAAACTGAGCAGGAGGCCTGGCCCCCGGCCCAGACCAGGGCCCTCCTACTTCCACAGGGCTGAACACGTGGCTGCCGTTTATTAGTCTATCCAGACAGGCCTGGGGTCCCAGACTTCCTACTGTGGGATGGGGGGGGGCATAATGTCACCTCTACAAGCCTCAGTTTCCCCACCTGTAACTTCCCATTGGTTGCTGGTCAGTTCAGCAACTTGTCTGCAATCAACCTGCAGACAGGGAGTGCCGAAGGCCACCACAGTGTGGTGCCACCCCCACAGGGTCAAAGGTCAAAGGTGAAGGATAACACCCTGCTCTCTCACACCTCTGTTCTGGAGTCATCTTTTGTTCTGGGGAAGCCACTCTGTATTAGAGCCATAGTTTGGCTTTCTCAGGGCCAGGGGTTGAGCTCAGGGCTTCGGGAGCCTGCTAGGCAAGTGCTCTGTGAACCGACCCACACCCCAGCCCTTTTGCTCCACGGCTTGTTTTTCAGATCCAGTCTCACCCTGACTTCGCTCAGCCTAGTCTTGAACAGGGATCCTCCAACTTCTACCTTCTGAATGGCTGGGATTACAGACCTGCACTACGGTGCCTGCCCACATCATCCGCTCTCACACAGAGGAGATCCGAGTCTCCTGTGTGCTGCAGGTGAGGTGCCAGGCTCGATCCCACCAGCGAGGACAGCCCTGACACCCCAGGCCTCTGGGAAGGGCGCAGCTGCTGCGGCATCAACGGACACGCAGCCCGAGGAGCTCGCAGGGACAGGGGAGTGCAGGGCTGCGGGTCGGGGAGGCACACAGGGCCCTCCCGGGGGCCGTGAACACGAGTACGCCCTCTGTTTCCACCCGGGTAGCTACGGCGGCACCTGCAGCTGGGTCTCCAGCTGGGCTTCCAGAAGGTCCAGGGCGCTGGCCTTGCGCCTCTGCGCGTCCAGGCGGCTGTGCGGGGACACCGTGAACTGGGCCAGGAACGCCTTCTGCCGCCTCAGCATCCTGGAGGGGGGAGGGGACGGCTGGGGGCCCAGGGCCTGGGCTTGCTGGGTGGAGGGGAGTGCTGGTGGGACACGCTGAACACTCAGAGGACTGCGGCCACACTGCAGGGTACCGCAGCCGCGTGTGCACAGGGCACAGCCGAGCCCCGGCCCGAGGCTGCCCCACCCTGAAACATGGCGGGCGGGGGAGCTCAGCGAACCTTCCGTGGGGCAGGGAAGTGGGGGAGGGGTAGGCTGAGAAGTGGGCTATGTGGAGACTCAGCAGCAGTGTCTGCGCACACAGTGGTATCGTGTGGTGTGGTGTGTGTGTGTGTGTGCGTGTGTGTGCGCGCGCACTGGGCTTGAACTCAAGCCCTGGTGCTGTCCCTGGGCTCTGTCCTCTCTCTTACTCGCTTTCCCTTCCCTAGCCACTCTGGAGCTCAGCAGATAGACCATCCAAACCCATCCACCCCGTCTCCACCTCTGCCCCACCCGCCTCCCGCCCAGCGTTCAGGATCGGCTCCCAGAAGGGCTCCCAGAAGGGCCCCCGGCGCGGAGGCTTACCTCTGCTGCACGGTCTGGGAGACCCCAGGGGCGCCACCTGCCCCACAGCTCCCCGCCTGGGGCGCGCCCGCGTCCTGCTTCCGCAGCTCGTAACCGTCTAGCCGCGCACCTGCGTGGACCCGAGAAGCAGGGCAGTCACGGTTTATGTGGGAGAATGGCCGTCAGCCTGGGGCGGGGCGGGGACACCGTGCAGGCGGCAGGGGGACTCGGGCCTCCCCAAGACACGTGGCCTGGGAGGAAGGGGGCCCGCACAGAGATGCAGGGCACGGAGAGGCGGCAAGTGCTGGCATGGACATGGGCATGGGTGCGGCCAGTGCATGGGTGTGGATGGGGCACTGGTGTGGACATGGACATGGCTGTGAATGTGGATGTGGACATGGGCGTGGAAGTGGATGTGGGCATGGGTGTGAGTGTGGTCATGGGTATGAGTAGACAAGGCTGTGTTCATGGGTATGTGTAAGCAAGGCTGTGTTCATGGGTGTGGACATGGTCATGGGTGTGTACTATAGATAAGGCTGTGTTCCTGGGTATGTGTAGACAAGGCTGTGTTCATGGACGTGGTCCTGGGTGTGTGTAGACAAGGCTGTGTTTGGTCATGGGTGTGTGCAGACAAGGCTGTGTTTGGTCATGGGTGTGTGTAGACAAGGCTGTGATCATGGGTGTGTGTAGACAAGGCTGTGTGTGGTCATGGGTGTGTGTAGACAAGGCTGTTTGGTCATGGGTGTGTGTAGCCGTGGCTGTGATCATGGGTGTGTGTAGACAAGGCTGTTTGGTCATGGGTGTGTGTAGACAAGGCTGTGGTCATGGGTGTGTATAGACAAGGCTGTGTGTGGTCATGGGTGTGTGTAGCCGTGGCTGTGATCATGGGTGTGTGTAGACAAGGCTGTGTGTGTTCATGGGTGTGTGTAGACGTGGCTGTGATCATGGGTGTGTGTAGATGTGGCTGTGTTCATGGGTGTGTATAGACAAGGCTGTGGTCATGGGTGTGTGTAGCCGTGGCTGTGATCATGGGTGTGTGTAGCCGTGGCTGTGATCATGGATGTGTGTAGCCGTGGCTGTGATCATGGGTGTGTGTAGCCGTGGCTGTGATCATGGGTGTGTGTAGATATGGCTGTGATCATGGGTGTGTGTAGATGTGGCTGTGTTCATGGGTGTGTGTAGACAAGGCTGTGATCATGGGTGTGTGTAGATGTGGCTGTGTTCATGGGTGTGTGTAGCCGTGGCTGTGATCATGGGTGTGTGTAGCCGTGGCTGTGATCATGGGTGTGTGTAGACAAGGCTGTGAACATGGGTGTGTGTAGCTGTGGCTGTGTTCATGGGTGTGTGTAGCTGTGGCTGTGTTCATGGGTATGTGTAGATATGGCTGTGTTCATGGGTGTGTATAGATAAGGCTGTGTTCATGGGTGTCTGTAGATGTGGCTGTGGTCATGGGTGTGTGTAGCCGTGGCTGTGTTCATGGGTGTGTGTAGCCGTGGCTGTGTTCATGGGTGTGTGTAGATGTGGCTGTGTTCATGGGTGTGTATAGACAAGGCTGTGGTCATGGGTGTGTGTAGATATGGCTGTGAACATAGGTGTGAACGTGCACAAGAACGAGGACACGGGCATGCGTGCTCCCCTCCCCAGGGCACTGGATACCTGTCCTGGGGTCAGGCGGTCGCCTGCTGGCCCTGGTCTCAGATGATGACCTTTCCTGACCCTCCCCTGTCGGCCCGCTGCTGGTCTCCCCCGAGTCCCGTCGTGCTGTGTGCGTGTGGTCTGGTACGTGCCTCGTACCACGTACAAAAACCCTTCTTGCCCGGAAGAGCGGGTGAATAAACAGGCAAACTAGGTTCTCCAAGGTGAACCTGCCTGCACACGCGCATGCGCACTGATGCCTGCGGCTGGAACCTGGCTCTGCGCAGGCGCACCGAACCCCCACAGCAGGACCCCGCATTAGCGCAGGCGCACCGACCCCCCCCCCCCCCCGCGCACCTCTGCGCAGGCGCACCCCCACCCCCCGCTCTGCGCAGGCGCACCCCCCCCACCCCACCCCCCCCGCTCTGCGCAGGCGCAGTACCTTGCAGGGTCTTGAGGCGCTGCAGCACGCCCTCCTCGTGGTCCCGCACGACCCTCCGGATCCGCTGCTCGTGCGCCTGCACCAGGCGGCCGACGCCGGCGCCGGTCACGTAGACGCTCTCCGCCACCGCCTCGGCCAGCGCGCTCTGCGGAGGACGACCGGAGTCCAGGTGAGGCCACCCGGCCAGGTGAGGGGCCGCCGCGCCCCGCCCTTGCGATGCAGCTGCGCCCCCGCCCACGTGACACGGGTCGGGACGAGGCCGGCTGCGCCCCTGCCCACGTGACACGGGGTCAGGACGAGGCCGGCTGCGCCCCTGCCCACGTGACACGGGGTCAGGACGAGGCCGGCTGTGCCCCCGCCCACGTGACACGGGGTCAGGACCAGGGCGGCTGCGCCCCCGCCCACGTGACACGGGGTCAGGACGAGGCCGGCTGCGCCCCTGCACAGGTGACACGGGGTCAGGACCAGGGCGGCTGCGCCCCTGCCCACGTGACACGGGTCAGGACCAGGGCGGCTGCGCCCCCGCCCACGTGACACGGGGTCAGGACGAGGCCGGCTGCGCCCCTGCACAGGTGACACGGGGTCAGGACCAGGGCGGCTGCGCCCCTGCCCACGTGACACGGGTCGGGACGAGGCCGGCTGCGCCCCTGCCCACGTGACACGGGGTCAGGACGAGGCCGGCTGCGCCCCCGCCCACGTGACACGGGGTCAGGACGAGGCCGGCTGCGCCCCTGCACAGGTGACACGGGGTCAGGACGAGGCCGGCTGCGCCCCTGCACAGGTGACGCTCAGGTGACACGGGGTCAGGACCAGGGCGGCTGCGCCCCTGCACAGGTGACACGGGGTCAGGACGAGGCCGGCTGCGCCCCTGCACAGGTGACACGGGGTCAGGACGAGGCCGGCTGCGCCCCTGCACAGGTGACACGGGGTCAGGACGAGGCCGGCTGCGCCCCTGCACAGGTGACACGGGGTCAGGACCAGGGCGGCTGCGCCCCTGCACAGGTGACACGGGGTCAGGACGAGGCCGGCTGCGCCCCTGCACAGGTGACACGGGGTCAGGACCAGGGCGGCTGCGCCCCTGCACAGGTGACACGGGGTCAGGACCAGGGCAGCTGCGCCCCTGCACAGGTGGCGCTCAGGTGACGGGCCAGTGGAGGCCTCGGTCTGGGCCTCTCGGTATCCCACGCTGAGAGCTGAAGAACTTCCTTCCTCGCCAGGCGGCCAAGCTGCAGTAACGGTGCTGTGCGTCCTCAGGCCATCTCAGCAGATCCTCCCCCTGTGCCTCAGGGAGGGCTCCAGACTCCACCCCACACTCCCGCCAGCAGCTCCCCTTTGCCCTGCCAGGGACAGGAAGTCCTTCCTCTTCTCAGCAGTCCATCGCCCAAGTGGGTATGTCCACTGCACAGCCCTCTTCCTTGACCACAGCCTTGGTGGCATCCTGTTTCTGATTGGCTGGTGTGGTGTCTCATCAATTAATACGTTTGTGCTGGGCAACTGGTACCTGCCTGTAATCCTAGCTACTTGGGGCTAAACTCTGAGGATCACAGTTCGAAGCCAGTCCAGGCAGAAAACTCTGAGAGACTCTTACCTCTAACTAACCTGCAAAAATTCAGAGGTGGAGCTGCGGCTCATGTGGTAGAGCACCAGCCTTGAGCAAAAAAGCTAATAGGAGTGCAAGCCTCTTGAGTTCTGTCTCCAGTACTGGGAGACACACACACCCCAAAACATTGCTATGGGGCTCCCATCTTTCCTACAGCCCATCTTGTATCTCTTTCAGCAAATGTCCGGTGTTAGGCCTTCTTCCTCCTGCTCTTCCCTCCCTCTGGACTCCTGGCTGGGCTGCATGAGGGCACCACGCTGCCCACCTGTCCACACTCACATGTGGTGTCCAGGCCACACGATAAGAGGCCACAATATGGCCGCTCTTGGCAGAGCCTGTGTGTGTGGTGGCTGGAGAACATTCACTCTCCAACCCCTGCTCGAAGCCTCAGAGGTGTAATACATCATCCTTCGTGCAATGAGCATCATTTTGCACTTTGATTCAGTTATTGAGCTATTGCTTGAAACAGACTCTTGCTGATTGTCAAGTTATGGGCAGTAGCCATCTGCCTCAGCTTCCCACAAAGGCTGACTCTCAGCACGGTCCACCAAGCTTTAAGATTTCTTTCATGGAGTCAGGTGCTGGTGGCTCACGCCTGTCATCCTAACTACTCAGGAGGCTGAGATCTGAGGATTGTGGTTCAAAGCCAGCCAGGGCAGGAACATCCATGAGACTTATCTCTAATGAACCACCAGAAAACTGGAAGTGAATCCACAAAAAAAAAATCAGGGTAAAAATTAGAAATATATAGTCCATAGGTTTTACCCTTTTGAATAGTAATGGAGCTGGAGTTCAGGGTCTCTGATTGCTAGACAGATGGCCTACCCTCTGGCCACATTGCTTGCGTCCATAGCTGTTCAGTCCAGCGTGAGTTCTTTCATATGCAAGGTGGTCTGGTTGAGCGAAGGCTTTCCCACACACGCTTGTCCCTTCTAGGTGTCTCTATGTGTGTGTTTGTCCTGCCTTTGAAGGTCACCAGAGGTCAGGGGAGGCCACGGAGGTCTTCCTACACTGCCTACACCCACGGGGCTTCTCTCTGGTGAGTTCTTGCTGTGAGCATTTACATCAGGTGGGATCGGGGGGATTTCTGGAACAGAGGAGACCTTCCCAAGTCACCAACCAGGCCTGGCCCTGGGACTGCGTGGCCCGAGATACATGTCAGACATTTAGGAGGAGGCTTGTGCCCTGCCTCAGCTGTGCAGATGAGCAGATGAGCAAGGTGACTCAGTTTACTTAAAGGCAAGGATGCACTGAAAGGCCCCGAGCGCCAGGCTGCCTGCTGGCCACAGGACTGTAAGGCAGCCAGGAGTGCCAGCCTCGTGGGCTGCTCCTCCAGTTCTGTCGTGGGGTGGGGTGGGCCTCGCTGCCCTAGGGCTGGGCACTGCCCCAGTGGGTGCTGCACAGAAGACCTGGCTCCAGGCATCAGAAGGCTCGGTTTACCCATCTGTGCAGAGGGTGGAGGGAGGCGCTCCCTCAGGGGCTGTGAGGGGGCAGGTGACCCTGGACCCAACGCCGTGCCACATCACCACAGTGATGAATCACCAGCCAACAGGAGGTGTGCACGTGGCCACGTGCGGCCGTGTGCTGAGGGCCGACCCACGGAGGCTGGCGGCCGGCTGGGACACCCACGGCGAGTCCGTCTCACAGGCCCTGAAGGGCCCCACCGGCTCTGGGGACCAGGTGATCCGTCCCTGCCTCCCTCCCTCCCTCCCGCCCACCCCGGAGGACACGTCCGTGCACATACCTTGCAGTCGGCCCTGGCCCTGGCCCGACTCCTGCTGGCCGCGTTCCGCGCATGTGTCAGCAGTGCCTGCCCAATGGCCCGCTGCATGTGCTGCTGCAGGAGCTGCCCGGCCTCCTGCGCCTCGGTCAGCAGCTGCTGCTGGAGCCGCAGCCGGGTCTGCTGGGCCTCGTCCTCCAGCCTGGTGGCCTCCTCCAGCACACGGGCCTCCTGCAGTGGAAGGCCACACTGCCCAGTGAGGGCGGCTCCGGCCAGCCCAGGCTGGGGGGGGAGGGAAAAGTGGGGGGGGACGGGGCCTCTGGGCATGTCTGGCAACAGGAGCAGTACTGCAGGGGAGGAACTGAGGTGTCTGTTGTTCGCCCCCCTCCCAAATACATGTCTTAAGCACCTACTGTGTGCTTAGTGCCATCCGTGCTCACAAAGTGGGGCCTACGAGGCTTGAACCCCAGCATCAATGAGGTCATACAGGCTCAGAGCATTTGAGTAACTTTCTGAAGGACTCACAGTGGAGCCAGATTTCAAGGTCAGCTCTGCACCTGGGAGCCGTCTGGGGACACGGCAGAAGCTGTGGCAGGGACACAGGCCCCGGGGTAGAACGCGAGGGGAGGCGGAGCTGGAGAGCTTGGGCAGGGTCCTGGGCAAAGCTAGGAGACTGCGAGCCGGGTCTCCCCGGGGGCATGAGAAGCCACCGCTGCTCCCCTGGCCCTGGGCTCCAAGTATGAGACACAGGCCCAGACCACATGGGTTCAAATCCCACTCGACCTCTCATCCCCCCCCGCCCCCCCCCCCGCCCCCGTGAAGCCATCAGAGAAAGCAGGGCCTTTCTGCCATGTCCCGATAGCTTGCCTTCCACTTCCTGTCATGCTTCTTAGTATGTCACCTACACCAGATTGACACCCTTCTACACAGTGCACCCCCATGGGGGCTGCTGTGGTCCCCATTTGTTATGGGCTATGTCATGTCTCCCCGTAATCCACACACTGAAGCCCCGGGACTTTCCCCCGTGACTGCTTGGAGACGGGGCCTTTGAAGAGCTCATTAGCTCAAAGCCGGGTGGCCCTGAGCACAGCCTGCGTGGTTTGCGCCGCAGCCCGAAAGGCCGCACAGCCCCACAGAGCCGGACAGGCTGTGAGCACCTTGGCCGGAGCCAGACCCGCTGCGGGCACTCCTGCCGGGATAGGTGGGTGGACCCCTTACCAGGGCTTTGAGCAGCTGCCACTGCTGCTCGTCTAGACACTGGGACAGGCCCTGCTCCAGTGCCAGCTGCTCCCGCAGCTCCTGGAGGAGCCTCTTCTTCCCGGACAGCCTCATCTGCGTCAGGGTGGCGACTGCGCAGCTGCGGAGAGCCAGCCGCCGGAGGGCCGAGTGCAGCAGCAGCTCGTGGCTCTGCAGGATGCTCTGTGTCGACCTGGGGGGGGTCAGCGGGAAGGGGCCTGGGGTCAGCGCTGCACTGAGCTAGGAAGACACCCCCAAAGAGCCTGGGTGACACCCCGCTACACCCGCCCAAGTTCAGATGCACAGACGCAGCGCCTGCAGTGGGCAGCCACGTGAACTGCAGGTGTAACTTGCAGAACAAATACATCCCCAACTAGAATTGCCAGCTCTTCCTGAGTTTCCATCGCAGTGAGTGATGCAGAGAAACCCTGGCTCAACCAGAGGGGACCACGCCTGGTTTCATCACATAAACGGTTTGCTTAAGGCTGAGGGCTGCACAGAGCTGTGTAGTCAGGATACCGAGATGGGGAGAGTTGGCCAAGGCTCCGGCCTAGCAATAAGGAATCGGCCCTCCCCAAATCACTCCCAAGTGGCTGGAGTTAATCACAACCTGCATTCCTGCTGGAAGCAAAATAAACTCTGACTGGAGGACCACATCCGTCAAAGTTGTACACTATCGCTACAACTCTTCATCAGTGGCATCCCGCACAGTCAATAAAAACAGCCAGACACACAGACAGATACAAGGACATCACCATCAGTAAAGTGAAAAAAGAGGCAACAAAAAAATAGCCACAAGGTACCAGGGACTGGAATAATCAAAAACTTTTAAGATCATACGTGTACATGTTGAAGGAGTTAAATGAAAAGATGAGGAATTTCACCAGATGACTGGAAACACTGCAAAAGAATGAAAGTTCTAGAACTCGGCACACAATAACTGACACACAGAGCTCAACAGAGGAGCCAGTGCTAGTGCCTCATGCCTGAGCAGACTGACATCTAAGGATCGTGAATCAAAGCCAGCCTGGGCAGGAAAGTCTATGAGACTCTTCTCGATTAACCAGCAAAAAGCTGAAAGTGGAGCTGTGGCTCAAGTAGTAGCGCATCAGCCTTAAGCAAAAATGTTCATGGACAGTGCCCAGGTCCTGAGTTCAAGCCCCAGGCCTGGCATGTGAACAGGCATGCATGCACATACAAATGAATACACACACGTGTACACCCACACACACACGGACACACGTGTGCATACACACATTTCCCAGAAACACAAGTCCACCGAGTAGGTGTCATCAGCTCCATTTTATACAGGAGAGAATGGATGAACTGTCGTAGGTGAGGTCTGCAGGGAGGCAGGACCAGGCACCTCCTGAGGACACCGGGCTGGTGAGTGTGAGCACCACACGGGGCGGAGCTCCTCCCTGTGGGATGAGGTACTCACTCTTCAGACAGGCCGCCCAGCCGCCGGAGGACCTCGTGGATGGTGCTCTCGTGGTGGTCCTGCAGCTGGGCCTGCAGCACGGTGGACAGCGCGCACTCCTCCAGCCACACCTGCTCCGGGACAGGGGGACAGAGGCCGTGGACGCATGCTTAGGCTGCAGCGGGAGAGGGACGCAGGCACATGCGCAGCCTGCAGCGGTTCTCTCCAGCCTGCTCTGTGAGTGCCATTTTTCCTTCTTGGTGAAGAGACCTTCTCCCTGGGGCTGGGAATGTGGCTTGATGGTAGAGTGCTCGCCTAGCATGCATGAAGCCCTGGGTTCGATTCCTCAGTACCACATACACAGAAAAAACTGGAAGTGGTGCTGTGGCTCAAATGGTAGACACTAGCCTTGAGCACAGAGAGGTTCAAGGACAGAGCCAGGCCTTGAGTTCAAGCCCCAGGACTGGCAAACAAAAACTGGTTCTGTTACAATCTCTTCTGCTCCCTGTGGGGCCCCCTCCCCCGCGGTCCTGTATCACCAGGACAGATGTCGCCCCAGCCATTCTGAGGCCTCTCCTGACTCAGGGTGAGGCACACTGGACTGCTGTCCTGGCCCTGCCTCCGCCCCGGCCCAGGCTCTCCCTGGGACAGTGACAACGTGGGGGAGGTGTCCAGGAGAGGCACTGGGGATCTCAACACTCCATGGGGCCCGTGGTTCCCCCCAGATTCCCAGCACCCCGGCCCCGGCCAGCTCGAGGCGCCCCACCTGCCGGTCCTGCTCCAGGAGGCCCCGCAGGACGTCCCACTGCCGGCGGCGGAGTCGGTCGGACTGCCCCAGCTGCCGCGCCGCCTGCTCCCGCACCTGCTGCTGGAGGGCCTCGCACTCTGCCCGGGGGAGGCCGCTCACCTCCGGGAGGGTCTGCAGGAACAGCGCGTCCACAAACCGCCCGAAGACTTGCATGATGCCGTGGTACAGCTCCTGCAGCGAGAGCCACGTGGCTTCTTCCCGTCACCGCCCACCCTGCACGGCCCGGGCTTCCCGCTGCCCTCCCGCCACACGAGATGCCGGGACAGGCCTCTCCAGTGACAAGGTGCGCACACACAGATGAGCTAGCACACACTGACCTGCGCACACATACAGATACAAAGCATGCACACAGACACACATGGAGACACAGGTGCACATGCTGGCACTGCACACACGTGTGCAAACACATCCCATCCTGGTGGGATTACTCAGTGAGGCTTCAGGCCCTCCTGGCTCTACCCTGCTATTCTCCTGTCCCAACATCGTGTTGCCTGCATCCTCACCCCAGGCCCTTTCTTAAAATGTGCTGCTTTAAATTATGAAAAATGGATGAGTGAGGTGGCACAAACCTGTAATCCTAGTTACTTGGGAGGCAGAGATCAGGAGGATCGTGTTTGAAGGCCAGCCCAGGCCAAAAAGAACGTTCACTAGATTCTGTCTCACCCGAAGGCTGTATGCAATGGTGCACGCCTGTCACCCAGCCGTGGGAGAAGCCCCGCAGCAGTGCGCGGTGCACCTGCCTCCCTCAGCGGCACGGGAAGACCACAGCCAGCGTGGCCCAGGGACCAAGGGAGGCCTCACCTTAAAAGTAACCCGTGCCAAAAGGCGCTGTGTGTCCCCATCTGTCCCTTTCACGCAGCTCTGCACACGGCCACGGGCAGGCCTGTGGCCTGCTCACCACCCGCACTCCAGTGGCTCTGGCCCTGGGAGGCCTGGCGTGCTCCCCTGCACCCCCTGCCCCGAGCCATCTGTAAGACTGGAAGGGCACAGGATACACCGACCTGACAGTTTCCACATGGACAGAAGCGACCTGCAGCTAAGATGTGGTGCAGGGGGCCAGGCCTGCCTCCGGGCCCAGCGGGGGCCCCGTACCTGGCAGAGCTCAGTCATGGCCTCCGTGGCCCTGACGTCCTCTTCCTCCTGCAGGTCGCTGAGCCTCAGCCGCTGCCTCTCCAGGACCTCGTGAAACGCCTGCGGTAGAACAGACACCGGGTCAGGAGAGACGCAGCCCACTCCACCCTGGCTGCTCACGCGTGCAGATGTCACCCTAGCCTGTATGTGAGGAAACTGAGGCACAGAACCGTCCCGTGGCTTCTGCAGCCAGAAGCTGGCAGCAGGATAGGTGGTTTTCTTCGTTACACACAGGTCCACCAGCCAGCCTTGGCCTCCCTGTCCTGGCCCCGACACCAGTCCTCCACCGCTGACTTAGATGGCTGTAGACCCCACCCAGGCCTGGGAAGACCCAGCTGAGGGGCAGCAGGGTCACCGCGGGCCAGGGAGTGGACCAGGGACCTGAGAGTACCCAGACCCTCCACGATGCTCTGGCCTCCCTCCGGGGCAGCAAAGGGTGTGGTGACCTCTGCCTGGTTGCCACTCTACGACCTTCCACTAGGGGCGCTAGACCGCAAAGAGCCAAGAGGACCAGTGCCAGGCTTTGGGACACACCTGGGACTTTGGACATTGCACCCAAAGAACCCAGGAATAGACCCTAAGCGCTGGCAAGGCACCCACACCCACAGGGGGCCCTGTTCTCCCACTAAAGGCCCAGGACACTCACTGGCTGCACCACCTCCCTGGACTGCAGGTACTCTTTGAAGGGCTGGGCGCTGGGCGTGAGGTGAGGGCTGGTCTGTCCCTGACACCAGGGACATGTTCCCCCCTTCCTCCCCATGACTCTTCCCTGGGGCTGCAGCACTCCGCCATGCTCTAGGATTTCCCCGCCTCAGAAGTCCAGTCAGCACTGGCTCCCAGAAGAGGCAGGCGGGCTTGGGTGGGGACCTCAGCTGCAATGGGAAGGCGGGAGTCAGTTTTGACGGCACCCACGGCCTGGGGTGGAGTAGGCGCCCGGTCACCTTGAGGAACGCCTTTGGGTCTGAGGTCGGCTGGGCACTGGCCAGGAAGCTTCTCTGTTCGTCCTCCTGGGCCTGCGTGAGTCTTGCCGTCTCCTCTGCCTGCCGAGCCTGGGCCGCCTGGGCCAGGTCTTTGCCTCGCTGGATGAACTCTGGGATTGGAAAGAGCCAAAGGGCAGAGGCCACTCTAGCAGACCCGACGGCGCCTGCTGTGCCCGGCGAGGAAGCCAGCGCTGCGCGCGCAGCTGACGCCAGCGGCCTGTCTCCTCTCCAGCTCCCGCCGCGGGGCCTTCTCAGACTGGAGCCCCGCCCCCTTTGGGGTGGGCCCGGGGACAGGTGTGACTCCCCTGTCCGCGACGACCCTGCCTCTCCCTTGACCGCCCTACAGCTGGGCAGGGCCGTGCCACGTGGGCAGGGCGCGGGGCTGGGGGCTCATGGCTAGGCACTGCAGGGACTGTCCTTGCTCCTCTGTCCCCTCGGAATTCCGGGTGAGCCTGGCTCCCTGGAGTCATCCTGACCTGGAGAAGGCTGGCTACTCAAGACCCCGTGTCCTGGCCTGTGACGCCATGTCACCTGTGGTCCTCCCCCTCCCCCCCTCTGCCTGGGGCCCAGGGAGGGCAAGCTCACCCCTGCTGAAGCGCCCGGCCTCCTCCCAGAAGGCCTTGTGCTGCTGAGCCAGCAGCTCCTCCTTCTGCCCCGCGGACAGCTTCCCCTGGGCGGTCAGCAGCTCCAGGCCGCGGGAGATGGCCGCCAGCCGGCATCTGGTCTCCTCCTGGACCTGCAGCCTCAGGAACTCCATCATTTTTGCCATGTATGCCCGCCCCATCGTTCTCTCCAGAATGTCCTGAGGGAAAGACAGAACCATGGCCTGGGGTCATCAACAGACCATGTGGCTCAGGGAGACCCTGGGCTCCAACACCACGCTTGGAGCGCAGCCCAGGAGCCCGAGCCTCCGTGCCTGTTATCCAGCTGGTCAGGAACAAGAAACACCGCCTCCCCCCCCCCCCCCCCCGCGGGATGGTGTAGCCCGTGTGCTCGGCACCCCTGTGGGCTCCCTGGAAGGCTGCTCTTAGGGACAGGAGCCCAGGAAGCACGTGACTGAGAGGTGCTTGCCCCCTCCTCCGTCGCCCCTCCCCCAGGCCACCACAGTCCTGGAAAACACACAAGAGCAACAATGGTCGTCGCAGCTCTTCCCATCCCAGCGAATCCGAGGCCTGGGATGTCAGAGATTCTTTTTTTCCAAGAGTGAAAATGGGATGAATAGTGACTCCCAGGCTGGGTGTGGTGGTTCAAGTCTGTAATCCTAGCTACTCAGGAGGTGAGCATAAAAGTTCACAGACTTCATTTCAACTAATGGCTGCACACGCCTGTTATCCCGAATACTAGGAAGCCCCAAGGCTAGGCCCTGCATCCCCAGTGACACGAAGAAGCCCCCTACCCCCCAGGAGGTCACAGCACAGGCTGCTCTGGGTAAAACACAAGATTCTACCTCAAAAACAAAACGAAAAGAAGCTGGAGAGTAGGGCACTGGTGGCTCACGCCTGTCATCCTAGCTACTCAGGAGGCTGAGATCTGAGGATCACGGTCTGAAGCCAGCCTGGGCAGGAAACTCCTTGAGACTCTTATCTCCAGTAAACTACCCAAAAAGACAAAAAAGCCAGAAGTGATGCTGTGGCTCAAGTGGTATTACGTTCACCTTGAGCAAAAGACACACAGGGACAGTGCCCAGGTGGAGTTCAAGCCCCAGGACCAGCAAAAAGGAGCTAGAGCCATGACTCAAGTGGTAGAGCACCTGCCTAGCAAACGCAAGGTCTCCAGTTTAAATCCCCCAGTACTGAAAACAGTGACACCCTCTACTGGGAGTTGAGATCTCATGTCTCCATGGCCTCTCGACCTCATGGGCGGGGGGGGGGGGGGGGTGAGAGGCTGCAGGACAGGCTGACCAGGTGAGGGGCTGCGGGACAGGCTGACCGGAGGTGGGCACAGGCACAGGTCCCCGATGCCGTGGAGCGCAGAGCTCCCTGGGGATTATCTGAATGCCTCTGGGGGGGCTCTCATCTCAGTTCTGCACCCCTCCCCCGCCTCCCCCCCCCCGCTGTCTCTGTCCCAGGCCACTGCCACTCCTGCTGTCCCCGTCCTCTTGGCCCCTTGTCTGCACAGCTGATGTAGGGACTTTGTCCCACAGGGCTCTGTCACCCCTAGCCCCTCCTGGGCTTTGCCCCCAAGTCCTGGTTCCTGTGTCCCTGGGCCTCTGTGCCCCACTGTCCCTAAGCTCTTGTCTCAAGGTCCAATCTCCAGAGCCCTTGAAGCAGCCCTGGGCTGCACCGCGGTTGCCGGCCCAGCCATGGGCCTCCCTGCTGCTGAGCTGTGTGGCCTCCGCTCCAGCCGCAGGGAACGGGGAGGATGGACAGTGCCCCAGGGAAGTCCCACCGGAGCGCACAGCTGTGGGCCCCTGCCTGGCTCCCTCCGGTTCTACAGCCCCGACAGCCGCCCGCCGCTAGAGGGCGCAAGAGGATAAGCAGAGGACCAGGAAGATGGTGGGAAGGCCATGCTGGTCCTACGGGTGCTCAGAACAGGTGTGGCTGTCAGGGCTCTGGAAGGTTCCGGGAAAGGATGGAAGGTCAAAGACGTGCAGGGGCCGAGGAGCCATCTCACCTGAGTACAGGTGAGTATCTTCCAAGTTCCTAACCAGAGCCGCTGGGCCTGGGTTTCCTCACCTGACCTGAAGGTCAGAGGTGATGAGGGTTAAGAGCCTATGCCAAGCATACTGACTAAGAGCCAGGGCAGTGCTCCATAACCGTCAGGAGTGATTCCCACATCTCTCAGCATCCTCTTTCTTTTGGTTTGAAGACATGGGATCTGATGGGTTCGGGCCCCATCTTGGGGATTTTCCTGGGTGGTACTGATACTACTGGATACATTCTAGATCATTCTAGATCCACTTGTCCAGACCAGAACCTCTGCCTGGAGAATCTGCAGTCCCCAGGGTTTATCAAGAATGTGGAGAATTACAGCACCTACCAGGCCCATTTGTGGCAACTTGTGGGTATTAAGAATCACCCGGCTCCAAGCAGCTGAGCTGAGCCCACACCCAAGGTTACACAAGTAGATTTCTGTCCACCAGAGAGATGCATCTGTGGCTCCCATCAGAACCATCTGCAAAGTTTTACAAGCCAGGCACGGGCCATTTGTGTAGCGCTAACATCGTGCGTGGGTCATATAAAATCACCGCTACAGGCAGAAGGCCCAGGGCAGCTGTCAAGCCTACCAAAGGCATACGTGTCTGGGCCTTCACATACGAAATGATTCTATAGGCCTCCATTGAGAGCAGGACTGGAGCGGGCAGTTCAGAATCAGGGCGGGGCTGTGTGCCTGGGCACAGGTACCTTTTAAAATCTCCCCAGGGGACGCCCAGGGCAGTGGGAGGAGCCAACCAATCCTCTCTCTGTGGCAGGGGGCAGCGCCTGCACTGCTCACCATCGCTGTGAGCAAAACAGCCTCAGCATCCAGGCTGCATCCCCGCCTGCTTGAGCCTGACCTCCGGGTGGAGGCCCACCAACACCTCATCAGAACTTTCTAGAGCTCCCCCCATGACAGTGCACAGCTTTGAGAACCCTCTGGGCCAGCGCCTCCACCCATGCGTGGATGACAGATTCACTGCTTTCTGGGGGGCACTGTACCCCTATCCACAACATGAAGAGTGTGACCTGAGTGTCTTGATACCCTGGGCCTCAGGACGCCCCCATCTCTCCCGCCCGCCCGCCTTACCAGAGCCTGCAGGTCCTGGGCGTCCCGCAGCAAGCCTTCAGCCGTCATCATCCTCTCCCTCAGGGAGGCCAGGAGCTGCCGCGCCTTGGAGCCGGAGCATTTCAACTGGTCCACAAGAAAGTGCTGGATGTCTTCCATCTGTTTCCAGAAAGCTTCCATCTGTGAAATGAACACGAGAGGCAAGGGACAGAGGAGAACGCTCATTAAAGCAAACGACACCGCGTGCACTTGAGATTTGAGATCCACTTCCTAGTGCGAACCGTTTCTGAACCACCCTGCAGCTGCAGCTCCAGCCAGTTTATCTTGGGCCCGACCACGCTCTGTGGTGGCATCAGTTTAGAGAGGGCTTTCCAGAAAACTGTGCAGAGCACCCCGGAACCTGATCTCTTTTATTTGGTTGTGGGGCCTGAACTCTGGGCCTGGGCGCTGTCCCTCAGCTCTTCAGCTCAAGGCTAGTGCTCTACCACTTGAGCCACAGCGCCACTTCTGGCTTTTTTTTCTGCTTAAGTGGTGCTGAGGAATTGAACCCAGGGCCTCATGCATGCGAGGCAGGCGCTCTACCATGGAGCCACCTTCCTTCTTGACAGGAGGTGAACACAGCCCACTCTCTGCCTGTCTCTGCCCTCTCAGCCCACAGCCTTCCCCGGCCCCACCGCTGCTCACCCACAGCCAGGCACAGCCACACCCTGCACCCGGGACGTTTTACCCAGCGCGCCTCTCCACCACGCCCTGCAGCATCTGACTCCGCTCTGAAGCGGCGTCTCCACAGTCCTCCGGACCCTCCCAGCTGCCGCGGTGAGCCGAGGCCCGGCCTTCCTCTCACGAGAACCGCGGCTTCACGCTCCCACATCCCCTCGGCTGCCCCCTCAGCCCCTCGGACGCCCCATTTCCTAGCTCTGGTGAGGCCCTCCCGTCACTACGCAGTCTGCACGGCTATGAACACACGCTGCTTCTCATGAAGATGCGCAGGACCTGGACCTGGGGACGCTCGGCCGCACACTCAGGCCGGCGGCCCTCGGGCCTCTAGGGGAGATGTTCCTTTTCACTTCAGAAACTGTCACTTGGTTCACATCATTTGTGGGCCAGGACTACGCCTGTTCGTTCTAATCTTAATCTTGAGTAGCCTGGGGAAGCTGAGATCTGAGGATTGTGGTTCAAAGCTAGCCCGGGCAGGAAAGTCCCTGTGACTCTTCTCTCCAATTATCCACCAAAAAAAAAAAAAAAAAAAAGAAGAAGAAGTAGGGCTGTGGCTCAAGTGATAGAGCACTATTTTTGAGCAGAAGCAGCTCAGGGACAGGCCCAGGCCCTGAGAGCAAGCCCCAGGACCAGCAGAAACCATTTTTCTTTTTAAAGCAATCTAAAGTTTAAATGGGGGAAAAAGTCCTCTGGGAATCCTAGCCTGCAACTACACTTTCTGTCTGTTAACCTTCAGGCTCTGGATCCCAAGCTTGCTCGGGGCATGATGGGATCCCATTAACCCCGCCCAAGAACCAGCTCCTTCTTGGGGAGGGGCCAGGAGCCCAGCACCCACGTTGTTCAGGAGCTGTTCAGAGCGCTCGCTCTCCTCCTTCTCCACGTCCGCCAGGGTGATGTAGACCGAGTCCCCAGCACCCAGCATTCCCGTGTGCAGCAGGCTGACCTGAAGTCCCTTTTCTAATTCCTCCAAATCCTAAAAACAAAAGACCATGCACACATAAGGAAGCAAACAATGAAAAACTCAACTGTACCTTAAATTTTAGAAAAAGACAGCTGTTTCTTTATAAAAAACTATTATTAGTTGAAGTGCCCTTTGAACAAGTACTTTAAATGAAAAACACTTTATATGACTAACTGGTTCCTAACAATAATTAAAGCTGCGAGGATTGTCCTGCTTAAAGCTTAATGTTAAAATCCTATTTTCCTTATTAAACATAGATCCCCTCTGCCAAAACAGTATAGATATACTTTCAAAAGAAATTAAAAGTGAAACTGGTGGTGGCGGTGGCTTACGCCTGTCATCCTAGCTACTCAGGAGGCTGAGATCTGAGGATCACAGTTCAAAGCCAGCCTGGGCAGGAAAGTCCCTGAGAATCTTCTTTCCAATTAACCACCATAAAAGCTAAAAAGTGGAGCTGTGGCTTAAGTGGTAAGGTCACCAGCCTTGAGAAAAAGGTTAAGGCATAGAGGGAAACTCTTAAGTTCAAGCCTCAATACTGGCAAAACAAAACAAAACAAACCCAAACAAACCCAAAACCAGCCAACCAGACAAACAAAAAACACAGAAAACCAAATCATGTATTTCAACCCTTGTAAAGACCTGGAAAATATCATCACGTGAGGGGTGGGCTTGGGAGCGAGTTTCTTCCCTACTCATCTGGTTTCTGTAGGGAAACAATACACACTACACACCAGGGAGGGAAGAATGTATTTGGTTGGTGGGCTCAAGCACAGGAAGTGGCTGTGGTGACAGTTTCCCCGCCCCTTCATCTCTGGATGCAGCCCTCTCAGAAGGCCATTGCTCTGTTGTGGTCTCAGAGCAGTGTGGGCAGCAAAGGCCCTGTTCATGTGGGAAGCCTGGCTGGTGTCCACACAGGGAATTGGGCTAATGCCGGCATTCAGTACTGGAAAGCCAACGGTGCTGGGGGCTGGAGGCTCCCGTAATCCTAACTTCTCGGGGCTGAAATCTGAGGACTGTGGTTTGAAGCTGGCTGGGATAGGGAATTTTAAGAGACTCTTCTCTTCAGTTAACCAGCTGGAAGCAGAGGTGTGGCTCAAGGGGTAGAGCGCTAGCCTTGAACAACAACAGAAAACACAAAAAAGAAAGCTATTGGTGACCACTGCACCTCTAGGCCACATCCTTCCAGACGACCTCGGCCGTAACGGAGCGAGCGGAATTGCTACATCTGTCTCTTTCACGCTATCAATGGACTCGTCTGGAACTCAGGAAGGAACCTGGGGTCCTATGAGAGGCTTCTCCAAACACCAACAGGGAGAGTGGGAAGCGGTTCTCTCCAGAGCCGTTTTCTAGTTCTTTCCACACTGGAAAGAGTCAAGTCCAAGTAATGCAAGATGGTGAGTGACAATCACTGAACACATTTTACCTTTCAAATAGCCTTGCTCCTTGCACTGAGTAACACCCTCGGGTTGTGACTATGTAGTAGCTGTGAGTCCTAATAGCCTGTGTTTTTTCCTTCAAATTTTCTTCTTACACTCACTTATACATACATATACTTCTACACCTCATTGTAACATAAATGCTGCCACATCGTACTTTTTTGCATTGAACTGTTTCCAAGTTGCCTTGGGAGGTTACACACTCACACGTTCTTGCTTTGAAAGAATCGTCTGGCACAGTTCATCATCAAACTTCTTCTTAGGAAGGAGGTCTACGAGGCACATTTTTAAAATCTGGATAAACATCTATTTTCAGAAGGGAAGTTAACAAAGAAAGGTGTAACCAACGGTCTGTCCACCCCACCCCCCAAATACTTTTTGCTACAAGAAAAGACCTCATATCATGTATCATGATAGTGGCCTACCATGTATTGCATTTCCTTCCTTCCGTCCATCTGTCCGTCCGTCCTTCCTCTCTTTCTCTCTCCCACTCTCTTTCTCTATTAGGGTTTTGAACTCAAGGCCTTGTACTTGCCAGGCAAGCTTCATACAGGCTAGGTGTGGTGGTATATACCTGTATTCCCAGCTGAACGGGAGAGTTGGAAGGATCTTGATTCTCTATCATCCTGGGCATGAGTGAAACACCCTACCTGGAAAATGAACTAAGAAAAGGCTGCTCTGTGGAGTCAGCCAGGATCATTCTGCTCACCAGCAGGGAGGACCTGAGAATGGAGGCTGGGGTCCCTCCCCCTCCCCCCTGGGGGAGCACAGGGCTCTGGGAGAACAGCCCCACTCTGCCCCAGGGACAGCAGCCTGTATGGTGGCTCTGGGCCGGGTGCTGGTAGAGGAAGCGTCTCAGATCTGTGTCTCAGATCCCAGCATGAGCGAGGGCATCTAGCGCAGCGCTTGTTCTGAGCCGAACTTGGTCAGGCGACCCCAGGTCTGCCTCTCCGGCAGTTTATCACCACGGTGTCCGGTGTCCTTCTGGTCATCTGTCTGCCTGCCTGTCTGTGTCACTCTCTTTCCCTCCGTTTCCTGTCCCTACTCCTCTCTGACCGTCACAGACTGTGCACCAGGGGGAGCAGACTGCTCGCTCACTCAGTCTTCTCGGGGGGTGAAGCTTGGGGCACCGGCTTCTCCTCCATAAAGTAGGGGTAATCATGGTGAAGACTAACTGTAACCGTCCACTTCCTATCCACAGCAGCTGGGCGCTGGTGGATCATGCCTAAAATCGTAGCTACTCAGGAGGCTGAGATCTGAGGATTGAGGTTCGAATCTAGCCTAGGCAGAACAGTCCAGACAATTCTTATCTCTAATTAATTAGCAAAAAGCCAGAAGTGGCTCAAGTAGTAGAGTGACAGCCTTGGGTGAAAAAAGCCAAGGGAGTGTGACGCCCAGAGTCCAAGTCCCAGAATCACCACACACACACACACACACACACACACACACGCACGCACACACACATGCACACACACACACATGCACACGCACACACACACACACACCTAGCACTTAGTAGGCACTCAATACACACACACACACGCACACACACACCCCTAGCACTTAGTAGGCACTCAATACACACACACACACACACACACACACACACACACACACACACACACACACACACACACACACCCCTAGCACTTAGTAGGCACTCAATAAAAGCAGTGGGCATAATCATCAGGCCAGCCGCCAATCCTCCGAAGAGGATTCAGGCTGCACTTGGTCTCCCTCAGGACCTGCGGCCCGAGCGCCATGCTTGGACTCCCCCATGCTCCCTCCACGCTCCCCCACAGCCCTGCACCCCCCCCATCACCCAGGCCTGTGTCCAGGCATCTCAGGGTCACCAGGACCGGAAAGCGATCCTCCCCACCTACCGCGTGCTTCTCCCGCCTCAGCGCCGCGTCCACACGCATCAAGTCCTGTAAGTGAAGGCTGTGGACACACAGGTCCGTGTCCGCGCTGCGCCGTGGAGAGAGGCAATCAGGAGACATCAGAACACGGCCACACCCCTCAGGCCCCACGTGGGCTTTCTACGTGTCCACTGCCCCATTGCCCATACCCACCAGGGACGAGAGAGATGCCGGGGACCCGCCGTGAGTGGGGGACACAGCTGGGGGGGTGTGAAGATGGACCGCATCAGACAGGGAGGGGGAGAGCCTGCCCTTCCCAGCCCCCCATGGGCCTGTCTTTCCTGGGTGATGTCCTAGCCAACCTCCGCTTCCTTGACCAGCGACCTGGCTGAAAACCAGGGCCAGCCCAGCCCCACCCAGGCAGGGCTTGGCCTTCAGGCTGCCAAGCCCAAGGCTTAAGGCCTGGCCCTTCCCCACTCCGGAGCCCCTGGGTCAAGCACCCCTTGGACTCCTGGACTGTGAGGCCGCCGGGGCCAGGCCCTCTCTCTAGCGCTGCTGTGGGCTCAGCGGTGCTCTGGATGGGAATCTGGTTATTGGGAAAAGGGGTTTTGGTGGTGCTAGGTGGCTCCATCACTCACTGGCTGCGTGAGCTTGGGAAAGTCACTCAGCCACTCTGGGTCTCCATTTCTTGTTGGTGAAACGGGAGAGACAGCAGAATTGGCTCCCAAGGAAGCTAATAGCCCCAGGGATTCATTCATTCACTGATCAGTATTTGTTGATCACCAAACTGGCCAGGCTCCCCCTGCTGGGTGCCAGGGGCATAGTGGTGCTCCGGGAACCTGGCTGGATCTCCCGGCTTTGGGAAGTAACCCAGCACAGCACTGAGGAGTCTTCCCAGTACTCTGCCACCAGCACCTGCACAGTGCTGTGACCTTGCACACAGGCCTGGCAGTGGTTGCACGAGGTCCCTGATCGCCTCGTCTTAGGGCTCTGGTCTGACTCTGTAACGTCAAGGGTGATCAGCAATGCTCAGTGAGCAACCAACGGCTTGCTGCTCCAGCTCTGATGCTGGGCTGCTGTCTGTCTGCTCCTGGGTCACTTAACTTCTCTGTTCCGGCCTTCAAACACGGGTGGCTCTGAGCGTGGGAGCCCCGCCCTCCCGCGGCACGCCTCACCTCTCGCTGGCCAGCACCTCAGGGAAGCTGCCCACGCGGAGCAGGGCGCGGCTGAGCACCCTGTCATCGCTGGTGACCGAGTGCAGAGACGAGGAGCTGCCGTCACCCTTCTCCGCCTGGCTCAGGCTGCCCAGGCTGCTGGCCGGGGAGGCCTCCGCGGGCTGGTGCGGTAACGCCGCCTGCTTCAGGGTCTGGTGCAGGGAAGGCTTGGAGGAGCCGTCGGCCAGAGGCTGAGGCCCAGAGCGGCACAGTCAGGGCTCAGGGCGGGGACTCCTTGCCCAGCATCCTGGTGATTCTACCACAGCGCGCTGAGGGCGTGAGCCGCCGCCCCAAGACCACGGCCACGCCCCAGTCCACTCCACAGTCCCTGCACTTGCCCCCAGGAGGCTAGACCCTCTGCCTCCCCCTCCAGGCAGCCCTCCGTACATCCCACTGGTCCTAGCACCTACAAGGAGCTCCGCCCACATGGGGGTGGAGCACGGGGAGCTGCTCCCTGCATGGAGAACCCCAGCATCAGTGCCGCCCGCGTCTAGCCTAGTCTAGTCTCCCCACCGCCTTCCTTTTTCTTTTTCCTTTTTTTGGCAGTCGTGGGGCTTGAACTCTGGACCTGGGCGCTGTCCCTGAGCTCTTCAGCTCAAGGCTAGCACTCTACCACTTGAGCCACAGCACTACCTCCAGTTTTCTGGTAGTTAACTGAAGGTAAGAGTGTCACGGATTTTCCTACCCAGGCTGGCTTTGAACTGCAATCCTTAGACCTCAGCCTCCTGAGCAGCTAGGAGTACAAGCGTGAGCCACCAGCACCTGGCTCTTTTTGTGCTGGTCCTGGGGCTTGAACTCAGGGCACGGGCACTGTCCCTGAGCTTTTTTGTTCAAGGTTAGTGCTCTACCACATGCACCACGGATCCACTTC
This sequence comes from Dipodomys merriami, assembly GCF_024711535.1. Taxonomy (NCBI): domain Eukaryota; kingdom Metazoa; phylum Chordata; class Mammalia; order Rodentia; family Heteromyidae; genus Dipodomys; species Dipodomys merriami. Next base: position 798,393 of record NW_027206009.1, read on the forward strand.
CAGCTTTTTGATGGTTAATTGGAGATAAGCATCTCATAGGCTACGATTCCTGCCCAGGCTGGCTTTGCACCGTGATCTTCAGCCTACTGAGTAGCTAGGGTTATGGGCATGAGCCATCAGCCTCCCAAAGGCCTACTTCTTTCTTAGTTTGTGCTCTGTCATGAGTCAGATCTGCCCCAACAGCACAGAACAGAGTGGCTTTCCCAATCTGCTCCATTCCACACCCCCGAGGTAACCCCTGAGAAAATGATCTGACATAGAACGCTCAAATGGCCCCCAAATGGCACATCGAATCCCCCCACGTCCCCCCACTCCCACGTGAATCTCTAACACGCTGCCAAATTCATCATAGCTCTAAGATACACTGAAAACTCTCACCCGGAACTTCTGATTGATGGGGTACACCACTCTGGCCCTCAGCGCAAACTCGGTGATATTGCTGTTGAAAGGCAGCTCCTGCTCCTGCAGGGGACAGAGAAGAAATGGCAGACAGGCTTTCAGAAAAATGAAGGACAAACTGCCAGGAGTTTCCAAAGGGTAGATTTCAATGGGAGAAGAGCAGCTGCAGGAAGGGGCTGTGATAGGCTCATTAGAGCCTGGCTGAAGGGATGGACAGATGGATGGACAGATTCAGATGTGAATCAAGTGCCTGAATAGGTAGAAACAAATGGGTGGATGGTGTCAGGTCCAGATAGCCAGGGGTCCTTATCTTGAGGCCCCAGACCGATGCCTGGCTTTCTGAACACACCTGCCTTGCTCTCTCTGGTGTAAACCCTGGCTGGTGCAGGCCAACAGGGATTACGGCTGCCTTTTGAACGGAGCAGAGCTTTGAACAGACACTCCCACCCTCCTCCCTACCTTTCTCCACGTGGGATGCGTTTCACATGCTATCTGCCTCACTATCATTTACTTTCGTAAACCCTCCACTAGACAGACAGCTCTACCCACTATAGTGCCCTAGCCCTGAGCCAACAGCTTTGGCCGGAGCCACCCCTCCCCTCCCCCCGGTTCTCTCTGGAATAAATCTGTGCTGTTGTTGAGCCATCTTTTAGTCTAGTCTCCATTCCTATTGACCCTGATAGCTAGATGGATAAATGGGTGGACAGGTGGGTAGATACACAGATGGACAAGTAAGTGAATAGCTAGATTGATAGATGAATAGGTGTCCAGATGGATGGAGAGATGGATGGATGGACAGACAGATGGCTGGACAGATGGACGGATGGATGGACGGATGGAGGAATGGATGAATTAATGCATGAATAGGAACCATGAGTTCTTGTCTGCTCTCTACCACAAAACCAGTCTTAGATGACAAGAATGCAGGAAGACCAGCAGTGGGCTGAGCTTCCAAGGACCTGACCACAGGAACAATAATCTCTGCTTCCCAGACAGGCCAAGCTGGGCACCTGAGGCCACACCACTAGTCAAAGCGGAACTGGGCCTTGAACTTGGGATTTTCTGGCTGCAGGTTTGTCTGCCGAAGTTGACACCAGAATGGCTGCTTCATGACAATAGTGAATAAGAACCAGAATAAGAGCCATGCAAGGCAGAGGGAAGGGGTGCTCAGGAGGGAAGCTGGGGTGTCGCTTTGCTGTGTCTCACGCAAGGCAGACACGAGGGATCTCATCACCACCGAGTCCCCAGTGCCACTAACCTGACCTCCCAGGCCTGGTCAACGGCAGGGTGGTTCCCCTCCCACCCCCCAAGGGGCCTCGGCCCTCAGATTTGCCTATGGGATCTCATTCTCCGGGAATGCTCATCCGGAGCATGCCCATTTCACAGAGGGGAAACTGAGGCTCAGTGAAGAAGAGAGTGGTTCCAGCTTGCAGCTTCCTCTATGGCTCATCTTTACCCCTTCTGGGCTTCCCTGGGACCTGAGGGCACCCCACACACCTTCTCCCCTCCCCCTCTACCCACAGCTTCCTCCTGAAGTGCTTCTGGTTCAAAGGGACCTAGATGAAGAGCAGCAGGAAGACTGAAGGAGGCCGCTTCAGGATTGGCTGCACCACCTGTCAGTCAAAATGCAAATGAGGGCACTTGGGAATGAAACCACTATGGTTTAGAGGCCCACAGGAAGCAAAGGAAGCAAAGTAACCTTGTGGGAAGTCTAAGACAAGGTGAGTGCAGCCTCTTAGACCTGTGGAGACAGCACTGGGGAGACAGAACCTGGGAGGGGGGCTGGACTGTCCTGCCTGGGCGGGGCACCACCCGTGGGCGCGTCTCCCTTCCACCCTGACCTCTTGCAGGCCACAGGCCTGAGGCTGGAGATGAAGGACCACAGGAGGCAGTGACATCTGTCACTGTCTGGCAAGACCCACTGACTACCACCATCTTCCCTGTCCCATCCTGCTCCCCCGCCCCTTTCCTGGGCAACACAGCTATTCAGAAAACTGACCACAGAGTGGGTTTACAAGGTAAAGCCTCAGCCGAAGCAACGCCAGTCTTCAGAAGACCGGTGGCTGTGTAAGAGTGTGTGTGTGTCTAGGGGTGTCTCTCAGAGAGACAGGAAGGCCTCCATGGGGTTCAGAACCCCACCCCGGCAGGTCTGCAGACTGGAGTCCCTGACCACAGCCCTCAGAGCTCTCGGGACTTCCTGTGGGTTTTCACCACAGAACCATATTCCTCAAGCAGAGCTCAGCCTAGTCAGTCAGGCCTCGGGGGCTCAGCCCAGGGCTCCTCTTCCATGCCGGAGGACGGGTGGGTCATGGCTGGACTCACCCCCAAACAGTGGGGAGCACAGGGCATCTGCAGAAGGCGGGGGCTAGCCCCACACAGGCAGCTCCTTAACCTCTGGCCAATCATTAGCTTGTGGACAGGCCTTTGCTCGATGGAGTGAAGCAGCCGCAGGTGAAACATTACCAGGCAAGGAGAGGCTCGGGGTGAGCTGAGAATTGGTAACCCCGGGGTTGGGAGTCAGCCATGCTGGCAGAGTCTCCGGGACTTTGGGAACGGAGGACCCCCCGGGAGGGACACAACTTGCTAACACTGAAGGAAGCCATGACCACAGCTCACAAAGACAAGGAGCTGTGACAGCACACGTGCGTGAGCAGGCCTGGCTTTGATGCTGATGCCAAGGCCAGAGTTCTTCCCGGCCTGTGCCACTGCATTCCTGTTTTTCTTCCGACTACTTCTGTTGGGACAGAATTCCTATAGCAGTGCCTGGGGCTGGCACACCGTTTTCTAATCCCTTCACAGGGGTGGATTTTACACGTTTTTGTTGTATTCAAGAGAAACCCCTGTGCCAGCTGTGCTAGCTCATGCCTATAATCTCAGCTCCTTGGAGGCTGAGATGGGGGAATCTTAATTTAAAGCCAGTCTGAAGGAAAGGTTAGTGAGATTCCCACCTCAGCAACTAAGCTGGGTGTGGTGGCGCCTGCCTGCCATCCAAGCCGCTCAGGAGACCACAGGTAGGAAGATTCTAGTCTGAGGCCAAAAAACACAAGACCCTGCCCCCCAAAATAACTAAAGAGAAAAGGACTGGGGTGTGGCTCAAGTGATAGAGAGGCGGCCACCTACTGCAAGGCCCCGAGTTAGAACTCTTATTATGGCAGAGAGGGAAAGAAAGCCTTCAGAAATCACCTGCCTTCTCTTTCCCACCCCAACCCCTGACCACCAACCGTGAATCTGTTTTCTGTCCACATAAACTTTCCAGTTTGGAATGCTTCCCGTGGAACCCTCCCACGAAACATTCCCTGTAATAGAAGGTTCCTCACCTAGCGTTAACCACCCACCCCTACAGAGTTCATCACGTAGCATAAGTACTTACCCACACAGAATTCATCACTTAGCACAACTACTCATCCAGACGGAACTCATACTTAGCATATCTACTCATCTATACAGAACTCAAACGGCAGTGCCGAGGATCCGCATATAATCAGTGTGTATTAGCTTTGTTTCTTTTTATGCCCAAGTAATATTCCTTTGTGTAGACATGCTGCATCTCCCTCGCCCTTGGTCAGCCAATGGCCACCTGGGTTTCTACACGATCACGCGGTGAGCCATCATGCAGTAAGTGATCACACAGTGAGCGATCACGCAGTGCATCTGCACCGCAGAGAGCGGGTGATGAACAGCCCCACAGCTGGGCAACAGCAGAGGCTCCCCGCACCGCTCTCGCAGGCACAGGATCCCGTGTTCAAAACCAGCCCGGGGTGATGACCGGACCTGGGGTCACCTCTGACAGGATGTGTGCACCTGGCGCACTCACCAGCCTGAAGCTGAACACGTGCATTTGCTTGCATGTGAACAACACCTGGCAGGCCTATGGGGGAAACAAACGTGTTGGTCTGGAGACATAACACGCGGGTCACCAGTGGGATGCCTGACACACGCCCCAAAGACACACAGACACAGGCTTACCAGAGCCCCCTCCATCCTCAGCGAGGGCGCCTCTCTCCTGCGTCTCCTGGGTGGGGTGCTCGCTTCCAGCGGGCTCGGCACGTCCGGCTCCAAGTCCTTGAGCAGCCGTTGCGCATTGTCCTTCTGAAGCACAAAAGGAGACACGGGACCTGAAGCCCAGCAGCCCGAGTCCCTCCAAGAGTCCGCCGGACGACTGGCCCAGCCAGCGGCCACCCCGGCCTGCCTCTCTGGCCTCCGCAGCCATCTGGGGGTCTGAAATGTGTTCTTCAAGATGGCCAGGATCACTTTCCCGAGAAGCTGCCCTGCAATGTGCCCCACTTCCAAGTGGGGTCAGGAATCACCAGTCACACAAGGACAGATTCTAACATAAAAGAGCAAAACGCAAAGCAAACTGAAGGAAAAGGCAGGCAAGCAAGCAGACATGAACAGGGAAGACGTAAAACAAGCGATCAACAATTATCACGTCCTCTATTCACAAAGCAAGAACAGCAGGGCAGTTATAACCAGACAGGATTCCGGAGCAAGAACTCTTGAACACAATTGAACACTGTTATTTAAAATAAAATAAAAAACAAAAAACACTTACAAGTATAAAGTTGAGAAAAGTCTTCCAGATAGTAGTATCAACAACAAAGAAAACAGATGGAATACTGGAAAGAAAATACAACCCTCAGAGCCAGGTGCAAGTGGCTCACACCTGTCATCATAGCTACTCAAGAGGCTGAGATCTGAGGATCAGTGTTCAAAGCCAGCCCAGGCAGGAAAGTCTGTGAGACTCTTATCTCCAATGAACCACCAGAAAACTAGAAGTGAAGCTGTGGTTCAAAGTGGTAGAGCACAAGCCTTGAGCAAAAGAGCTCAGGGACAGTGCCCAGGCCCCGAGATCACGCCTCACAACTGATTCCCCATCCTCCCTCAGAGGCCCAAACCAACCTTAACATGGTAAGAAATAAAGAGAAAGGAAGAAACAAGAGAACATATAAAACAATCCTCTAAGAAACCAAGCAAACAAGTTCCCAGGCTGAAAGATCTGGTCAGCGTCCAGCACAGTGACAAACAGCAGGGCCACCAAGACGCACCTTGATGTGCTGTCCCTCACTAAGGATAGAGAGAAGAGTCTTTAAGAACCCTGGAGGCTCAGACCTGCAGGCCTAGCTACTCAGAAGACTGCGATCTGAGGATTGAAATTTGATGCCGGCTTGGGCAGGAAAGTTCATAAGACTCTCATCTGCAGCTAACCACCAAAAAGCCAGAAGTGCAAGTGTAGCTCAAAATAGTCGAGTGTCAAGGCTCTGAGTTCAAGCCCCAGTACTGACCCACAAAAGGAGGGAGGGGGAGCTCCAGAAGGACAAAAGGAAAAGAAACTGTGCAGAGCACCAAGCTTCAGAATGAATCAAATTGCTCAACACCAGCTTTGGAAGTCAGAAGGAAAGTTTTCTTTAAATGCCTTTTAAATTCTAGGGAAAGTGTTTTCCAACTTGAATTTCTGTCCAACTGGGGTGACCAAGCCACACCGGCTGGTTCAGGGGCTAGCCTAGGCTGACTTCTACCATATGGGATTTCTGCAGACCACTCCGCCAGGTATGGCCAACTCAAGCTCTGGTGTTAGGGTTCAGACACACAGGGGTGGGGGGTCCTGCCTCGATGGGACCCCAGAGCCTCCGCCGTCCTGCGCTGAAGAGTGAGAGCGGCCAGGATCCCGCACGCCCGCGACCCACAGGGCGGCTGCGTAGAACAGACTAGGCCGGGCTGACCTGAGCTAGGGCCACCCAGAACCCTGGTCCTCACAGAACACAGTGGTTTGGGGATCCACATCTGTTGTTTGGATTCCGTGCCTCAGTTTCCTTGTATGCGAAATGGGCACATGGGTGGGGTTGCTTCAGTGCCCTGTGGCGGATAAAGGCTTTCTCCATCTCAGGCCTTTTTAATTTTTGCTTCACCCTGCGACTCCTTCAACTGGCAGCGGCCAGATCTCCCCCTGCCCACCCAGACACCATCCAGCCCCTGCTCCCCCCCACCCCCCCGCCCACCCAGACGCCATCCAGCCCCTGCTCCCAACAAAAGTTGGTTTGGTGAGTGGAAAAATCCGAGGCAGGGCTGGGCTCCTGGGCAGCCCCCCTCTGCCCACTCCTGGGAGCCCGGGCGCCTCTGCTAGCACTGTACCCAAACTTGGTCCTGCAGACGGGGAAACTGAGGCCCGGGGAGGGGTGTCAAGATCAGCGGGCAGGGTAGCATTCAGCAGACACCTGTGCGAGGCCCCAGGCCGGAGCCCCCGAGGCTCTGCCCGTGACTCTCCCGGGAGGCCGGGGCGGCCGCGCGCCAGGCAGGCCATCGCCCCCGGGGGCACGGGGCGCAGGGCCCCCGCGGAGGAAGAGGAGGGCGCCCCGCGCGCCCCGTTCACGCCGCCCGCCCGGGGACCCACCTGGCGCGGGCGCGGGCGGCGGGCGCGGCCGCCGAGCCAGAGCCCCAGGCCCAGGCCGAGCGCGGCGCCCAGCAGCAGCGCGGGGACCAGCAGCGCGGGCAGCGGCCGCACGGCGTCCCGGCCCAGCCGCAGCCGCGCCTCGGCCGCGCAGGCCGCCGCGCCGCGGGCCATCGGGGCGCCCGGCCGCGGACCCGCGCCCCACCGCGCCGAGCCCCGGGGGCCCCGGGCCGTGCGCTCCCGACCTTCCGGTCCTGGCGGTCGTCTTCCCGCCCTCCCCCGCCCCCCGGGCCCTTCCCTCCTCCCGGAGCCGAGGGAGGAGCCAGCGCCGCCCGCCCCAAACTTTGCGGCCCCCCTTCCGCTCCCCGGCCCGCTCTGCGCGCACTGAGCATGCCCGGCCGGACGCGCCTTCCAGGGGCGGCTCCAGGCCAGGGGTCCCGGTGTAAGCCTGGCCTGGGGCCTCTGGGGGCGATGCGGGGGGACACCTTGAGTTCTCACTCCCTGTCTCCCCAGGCCGGGGGTGCGGTGGGTGGAGGATGCAAATGGCCCTCACTTCAGGAAGAAGCTCCCTGAAGTGCCCAGCCCCGCGGCCAGCCCCCCCCCCCCCCAGCCCTGCCCAGAGATCTTTTGCCTCTGAACTTGTTCCCTTGTGATCTTTGTTATCTTTGTCTCCATCCTGGCAGTGTCCGGGCTGCTCCGGGAGAGCCAGCCTCACACCCAGAGGCTAAGAAGCTGAAGTCCACCCACCTCCATCCTTGCAGCTCTCCAGGCAAAGAATTCAGGCAAGACAAAAAAGTGGTGTAAAAGTGATCAGAAATATAATAGGAAATAGGCCGAGAACCGTGCAGTTCGGGATGCGGCTATGCCGGGGGAAGACGGCTTTACTACATCTTCAGCAGTCTCTAACCCGTCTCCCGAGTACAGGCCGTGAGCATTAGATCTAAGGAGAGGAGGAATTCGGGTCGGGTGCAGCGTGGCGTGGTTGAAGAGCCCCAGTTACAGGTGAGGCCTGGCAAGTGGTCATTAGCTCAGCTCTGGTTCTTCTAGGTCCCGGAGAAGCCCCTAGCATCACCTTGAGGGGTGCAGTCAGGTGCCCAGAAGATGATTCTTCTGGTTCCAGGGTGCAGCCTGATCATGACTGCTAATTATCCTCACTTGTGAATAATCTGTCCTGCAGGGCTCTGCTGTTCCTTCGGGGTCGGTGTTAGTCCTTTGTCGTGAAAATGTTACAGGTCCATCTGTCCTTCCTGGACCCTGTGGTGATTGCAAAAGTAACTGGAGAGAAGGCTCAGAACAATGGCAGACATGTGGAGGCAGAGATGGCAGGCAGAAGCAGCTTCAGTGTCTGTTAGGAACGCTTTTCACAGATGGAGAGCGGCTTGGCTCCGTAGTGAGAATCAGCGTTAGTCTGTGGGGTCTGAGCACTTCCTGCGATCACCTGTGGGAAACCCCCACATCCCAGGCCCTTTCGGCAGGGGGAATTCGGACGTCTAATCAGTGCGTTCTCTCCCTGTGGTCTCAGGGGCCTTTGCAGAGAACCTGCGGGTGAGGCGGGCTCGGAGCTCTCCGAGACCCCAGGACACCTGGACGGGGGGCAGCAGCTCCTCCCCTGGGGGGGGGCATTGGCTGATAGATTCTCTGACCCTCAGACACTATTGAGTCTGAGGCCAGGAAAAATCTGTCCTGAGGGGAGCAGGGCTGCCAGGCTGCGCTGGGAGACGGAGCGGACCCCTCTTCCCAGCGGGCTCAGGAAGGAGGCCGGGGCAGGGATGGGGAGAGGGGGAGGCAGCAGGTGTCCTCCCGGGCTCCAGGCCCCGCGGGTTTAGGAGGACAGCCGGCTCTGCTGCTCCCCAGGAACGCAGGGTTACCCCACAATCTAGGGCCGGCCTTGCTGGGCCGGGCCTGGGTGGCGTTGAACCCCAACAGGAATTGAGTCCCCGCGCCCGTCTTCTGTGCGCCCCTCCTGTCGCCCCCTCACCCCCGCCCCATGCTGTCCTGTCCCGCACATCTGCCCTGCTAATCGCTTTCCCAAGGGGAAGACCTGGGGTCCAGCGCCTGGAACCAGGGAGTGTCTGGGTGGGGGGAGGTGAGTTGGGATCTAGGGAGTCCCGTGCAGTCTGGGTCGGGCCTCCGTCCCCGAGCCTCCACGCGGGTCCTCCTCGGCCCCGCGCCCGTCGGGGCGCCCGGGCCCCGCCCGCTCCAGGCCTCCGAGTTGGGCAAACTTTGGGCGGCGGCGCGCACGGAGCATGCGCGGCGGCGGGGCGGGCCCGGGTCCGGAAGCGCCGAGTCCCGGGCCATGGGCGCCCCGGGCGCCGGCGGCCCCGCCGCGCGGGTGCTGGCCGCGGGCGTCCTGGCCGCGGCCCTGGCGCTGGGGGCCCCGGGCTGGCCCCGCGAAGGCCCGGGCCGCCCCCGCCGCGCGCAGCCGCCCCCCGAGCGCGCCGCGCCTGCCCCGGACCCGCCCTCCGGACGGGGCGCGCGGGTGAGCGGGGCGCGGGCCGGGGGCCACGGGAGGGGGCAGCGGGGAAGGGGCCGGCTGTGCGCGCGGCGGGCCGGGGAGGGAGGACCGGATCAGGGAGGACGGGGAGGGAGGACCGGATCAGGGAGGACGGAGAGGGAGGACATCAGGAGGGAGGCTCGGGGAGGGAGGACAAGGGAGGATCAGGGAGGATGTGGAAGGAGGACCGAGGAGGGAGGACCCGAGGCTGGGTCCCACCATGTGGCAGCCTGTAGCTCGCATCTGACTGGGGACAGGGGGAGCAGGCACAGTGGGGTGGTGGCAGCTGGGCCCAGGGTCAGGGTTCGAGTTCTGCTCTGCCTCCTAGGAGCTCTGTGTCTGAGGGTGACTTTGTTAGCTTCGGTGCCTCACTTTCTGGGGCTACGTGGGGGTGCTTGGGCAAGAGGAGCAGCTGTCCCCATGGCAGCTGGCCGTGACAGTGGCCGCCGCCCACTTCTCAGGGTTCTGTTGTCTGTTCTTTGTGCCCTTGAACTTCCAGGACCTGTGCTGTGTGACCCGGCCGCCCGTGGGAGGTGCTGGTTTGGGGTTTGCAGGTGAGTGTTGCTTCTGGGGGCCTCAGCCAGGGCACTTGTGTGCTGTTGCTGCGGCAACAAATCTCACAAACTTCCTGGCTTTAAACAAGCCGCATTTGTTCCCCTCCAGTCTGCAGGCCGGGTCGGGGTGTCCACAGGGTGGGCTCCTCCGGGGCAGGGCCAAGAGTCGGGGTGTCCACAGGGAGGGCTCCTCCGGGGCAGGGCCGTGGCCTGGCCTCTCTAGCGTCTCCAGCTGTATTCCCTGCACCGCTCGGGTCATGCCCCGCCCCCACTTTGGAGTCAGCTTCAGCGTCCTGTCCCTGTCTGTCTCTCCCTGACACTCGGCGTCCAGCCGGACCACCCACCAAATCCCCACCCAGCCCCTGGTTGAATCACATCTGCAGAGCTCCTGTTTCCAAAAGGTCACACTTGGACCTTTTCTACCTTTTCTGTGATTAGAGGCATCCCCTGTTCATCACACCAGGTGTCAGAAATGAGCTGAAACGTTAGCTGTAAGCAAGGGGACTTGATTGGCTCTGTCATTCGTGGGCTGCAGGCCCAGTAGGATCCAGGAACGGAATGTCTGATTCCCAGGAACGTCCCATGCCTAGTGGGTCGATTGGTGGCCAGCACACACTCAGAGGAGGGCTCCCCCTCAAGGGACACCCCTAAGTCCTTGGCTTCCCCACCCACACAAGTGTCTCTTGTTCCTGGCAAAGAGAGACCAAGTCATTCATTCATCATTCATGCAAGCATTGTTGGAGTAAGCACTTACTCAGTGTACTATTTCCAGGTTCTTGTGCGCTCTGTGTGTTGCCTCGAGTTTAACCCCAGGCCTCAGGGCCTTTCTGCATTACGTAGTGTGTGCTTGGCTGTCTTGCAGCAGGAGGACCACTCAGAATGAAATGCAACAAGGAAGCTGCAGGCTGCGCCTCACCCCTGACTTCTGCCGCCTCCCCTGGGCTCTGGACCCATTCCTTCTTTGTGTTCCTGCCGCCGTGGCCCCAGAAGAGCTTGGTTAAGAGAGAGTTTCCTTTAGCCCAGCGCCTGGTAAGTCACAAGTAGTATGTGTGTGTGTGTGTGTGTGTGTGTGCGCGCGCGCGCGTGTGTATGTGTGCGTGTGTGTGTGTGTGTGCGTGTGCGTGCTGCTTGTAGCACTGTCCCTTAGTTTTTCTTTTAAAACATGTTTAAGGGAGTGAATCAAGCCTATAGTCCCAGCTACTTGGGACACAGTGTAGAGACTTGTGGTTTGATATCAGCCTGGGCATAAGTGTTTGTAAGACTTTATCTCAACTGATGGCTTCAGGCAGTGGTGTGCTCCTATCGTCCCAGCAATGCTGGGAAGCAGGAACAGGAGGATGGCAGCCCAGACCAGCCTGGGCATAGATAGAGACCCCATATCAAAAATTACCAACACAGCCGGGTGCCAGTGGCTCATACCTGTAATCCCAGCTGCTTAGGAGCTAAGAGCTTCGGATCGTGATTTGAAGCCAGCCCAGACGTTTATCTCCAATTAACCACTAGAAAACTGGAAGTGGTGATGTGGCTCAAGTTGAAGAGTGTTAGCCTTGAGCTAGAAAAGCTCAGGGGCAGTGTCTAGATTCTGAGTTCAAGCCCCACAACCAGCCAAACTGCCTCCCCCACCAAAAAACCCCCACAGAACACTGAGAGCTGGTGGAGTGGCTCACATGGTAGAGTAAGCATATAGTTTTGAGTTCAACCCCCAGCATCGCCAAAGCACAACAGTAACCCAGCACTTGATACCGTGTCCTTATTAAGGTGTGAACCATGCCGCGTTTCACTTTCTTGGTTTCTGTATTTCGCTGTAGCATGGTCATGCCTCTGGTGAGGTTCCAGGACCTTCTGACACCGGAGTGACTTTTCAGAAATGTGCGCTGGTAAGTTGCCATGAGTGGCCTGTACTTGAAGAGAAATTAAGCAGTGATGGGAGTGAATATGTGCCCGTCTGCGGGGCGGCGCACATCTGTAATCCCAGTGACTCAGGAGGCTGAGATCTGAGGATCGAGATCCCAAGCCAACCCAGTAAGAAAGTCTGTGAAACTCTTTATCTCCAACTAACCAGTAAAAGTCCAACAGTGGAGCTGTGGCTTAAATGGAAGAGTGTTAGTTTTGAGGAAAAACAAAAAGAAAGCAAGCTCAGAGACAGTGCTCAGCCCTGAGTTCAAGCCCCAGGACTGGCACACAAAAATAGTGATGAATCTTGGGCTGTGTTGCTCCTGCCAAGTGTATAAGTGTGTAAGAAATGAGGTCTAATGTCTGGGGGACTCTAGGATTAGGGGCTTTTGGGGGGAAAGAGTTGAATTATTAGTATTATTTTTTTCTGCTGCTACTAGGGCTTGAACTCAGGGCCTGGACACTGTCCCTTAACTCTTTCATTCAAGGCCAGCACTCTACTACTTGAGTCATAGCTTTACTTCTGACTTTTTTTTTTGGTAGTTGATTGGAGATAAACATCTTACAGACTTTTCTGCTGGGGCTGGCTTTGAACTGTGATCCTCAGATCTCAGCCTTCTGAGTAGCCTGGATTACAGGTGTGAGCTACCTGACTATGGTTGTGCACTTGGGATCTTTGTTTCCTTCACGATTTTCTGAAGGAGTAATTCGCTGTCTGGGTCTCAGTTTCTCGACAGTGTTTCTTCTTGGCCCTCCAAGGGCTTGCAGCTCAGATGGAACCTGATAAACATCTCAGGCATTCTGAGACCCGGTGTGCTCACGTGGGGAATGTGCCCTCCTTCCCTCTCCTCCTGTCCTAGGTGTCGGGGCCCAGTGAGTCACAGACCCTGCATGTGCGACTGATTGTGAACAACACCAGGACACCTGTGTCCACCAACCTCTCGGATCTGCTACTCATGGACTCCATTTCTGGTCTCATCATCAGGGAGTCAGTTGGAAATAAGACTGGGGATGGACTCCAGGCTTTCAAGAAGAGGTTTCTGCATGGTAACGGCTACGCTCACCCATCAGGGATGTCAAAAATAGGGGTTCTCAGATATGAGCTGGAGGTGTGAGCTGTTCACAGGGTCACAGGGTCAAGCATCATGGTGGATCTGCTTAGTGCGGTTCACAGGTTACTGCTCAGAATCTTATTTCTTATCTTAGACAGAAGTGAGATTCTAGGAAAGAGCTCTCTGTTTTTCTTCAAGTGTAGATTCAAATTTTGTTTTTATTTTTTGCTTTTGTGTTGGACCTGGAGCTTGAACCCAGGTTTGGGCGCTGTTCCTGAGCTTTTGTGCTCAAGGCTAGCACGCTACCACTTCTGGCTTTTTGGTTAATTGGAGATAAGTGTCTCACGGCTTTTCTTTTCCGGGTTGGCTTTGGATGGTGATCATAGGTCTCAGCCTCCTAGGTAGCTGGGATTACAGATGTGAGCCAATGGCTCCTGCCTTAGAGATGCAATCTTTTTTGTTGTTGGTCATGGGGCTTGAACTCTGGGCCTGGGCGCTGTCCCTCAGCTCTTCAGCTCAAGGTAGGTGCTCTACCACTTGAGCCACAGCGCCACGTCCAGTATTCTGGTGGTTTATTAGAGATAAGAGTCTCACAGACTTTTTCTGCCTGGGCTGGCTTTGAACCGCGATCCTCAGATCTCAGCCTCCTGAGTAGCTAGGATTATAGGCATGAGCCACTGGCACATGGCACAATTTTTATTTTATGAATGGTAGGGTTTCCCTGGTGTCAACCACCAACCTCATGACTCAAATTCCCATCCCTTGGGAAGAAAGACAGCTCGTTTTGAGTTGCACTGGACGGAGGTAGGAGTGGGTGGACAGCCTCAAGAAACATGCTCACATGCTGTTTAGATGTGTTCACCCATGTTTAAGCATGTTCTCTGGTATGTTAGTCAGCTTTCTGTTACTGTAACAACAAACCAGAGGCAATCAACTTATGAGGAAAGGTTCGTTTTGGCCTATCTTTGTGGATGTTTTTAGTTTATGACTGGTTGGCTCCTTTGCTCTGGAGCTATGGTGGTGGCACATTGTGGCTGGAGCAGGTGTGGTGGAAGAAAGCCATTTGGTGTATAACAGATAATTGGAAGGTAAAGGGCTGGACCCCACAGACCCCTGGGAGGGCTCACTCCAGTGTCTGGGCCTTAAGTATCCCCCCACCTCCCAAGCGTTGAACACATGGGTCTTGGGGGCCTTGGTTGGACCCTGGAGGGTTTGCAAACTGCTTGGGTTGGCTTGCCCAGGTTCCCTCCAGAGGCGAGCCATCACTGGCTAGTTAGGCAGGGATTAGAACCAATTCTGGGAGCTAGGTGTTACCATGACACAGTCCATTTTGCTAGGGGCGGAGACTCGCTTTATTCCTGGCCAATAGCTCACATTCAGATGAGGAAACAGTCACTGGGGGGGGTGAGAAACTTGTCTTCATGGGTGCTATTATTTTTTAATTTTTTTTTTTATTTTTGGTCGGTCGTGGGGCTTGAACTCTGGGCCTGGGCGCTGTCCTTCAACTCTTCAGCTCAAGGCGAGCGCTCTACCACTTGAGCTACAGCGCCACTTCCCATGGGTGCTATTATTATTAGATGCTTTTCTCTCACTAAAGCCAGTGTCATGGTGGTAGAAGCCTGTTATAATCCCAGGAACTCAGGAGCTGGGGGGGGGTGGGGGGAAGGGTAGGTCAGCCTGAGAGAAAAGCAGGAGAGCCTATCTGAAAAACAAAAGCGCAGAGGGGTGGGGACGAGGCTCCAGAGGTGAACGTCAACCACAGTACCACAGCCAAAAGTTAAAACGAATATGAAACAAGGCCTTTTAAGGAAAATAGTGGTTCAGAGAGGGAGGAGTTGGCTGCTAAGTAAGTCAACCTCTCCTGGCCTCAGTTTCTCCTCCTGTACCTTACAGAAAAGCATGTCCACCACCTCCCTCCTCCTCTTTGTGGACAGGAGAGCTAATGTACTGCAGTGCAGGGAGTGGCCATGCTGTGTGTGCAGGTCCGGTGATTATTCCCATCGTCACCTCTTTGTCACCGTGCCTTCCTTGTCTTCGCTTTTGTCCTTTGGTCAAAGCTAAGTGAACCATTTCAGGACTTTTAAAACAACCAGCCCATCCCAGGACTGCTGTGCTGCCTCAAGCTTACAGGCCACCTGGGGCGGGGGGGGGGGGGGGGGGGGGCGGGCCCCCCGGGGGGCGCTGTGGGTGGTTGGGGCTGGGAGAGGGCAGCCCTGTCTGGGGTAGTGGGCCAGCGCAGGCCTGGGCATCCAGGAGCGGCTAGGTGTGGCTTACCCTCCTGTTACCCACTCCGAGAATCCCCTCACCCAGGTATATGAAATCTCCAGGCTTCTTGCTGTAGGCCTGGTTGTGCTCGGTGAACTGCTGGGATGGGGTGTGGCTGGGTGGGGGCGTGGTCAGATTGGGCGTGGTCCCGTGGGGGTGGGGTCATCAGCGTGGGGCCGGGCCTTTTCCTAATGCTCCGGTGTTTCTCTCTGAGTAGTAGGAGACTCATACTTGGTCAGCTACACCGCCTCACTGGACTCAGGAGCCATTGGTGCTGGGGAGAGCCTGCGTCTTCCTGCATGGCTCACCTTCCAGAGCCTGTCACCGGTATTTAGTCCCACTTTCATTTGTCTTGTCACTGCCGAGGGAGGTAAGGGCAAAGGGCCGTCCTGACCTCCCTGCTTCTTCCCTCTCTCCTTTCCTTCTTCCCTCCTTCCTTCCTTCCCATACATCCTCCTTTTTTCTTCCTTATTTTTTCTCTTTTCTTTCTTTTTTCCTCTTTCTCTCCTTCCCTTCTCCCTCCCTCCCTTCTTCCCTTTCTCTCTCCCTTCTTTCCTTTCTTCCTTCTTCTCTTCCTCCCTTTCCCTCCCTCTCCCTCCCTCTCTGATACCACACTGGAATAAGGGTATGGCCTCTCTGCCCTGCTAGTAGCCTCAGTGACTTGTTACCTTATTTCAGAAGATAGACTTCACATGTTTTTTTCTCTTAGTGCTATATTGGCTTGAACTCAGGACCTGGGCACTGTCACTTAGCTTTTGAGGCTGATGCTCTGCCACTTGAGCCAAGCTCTACCTCTGATTTTTGGTAATTAACTGGAGAGCAGAGTCTCATGGACTTTTCTACCCCAGGCTGGCATTGAATGGTGATTCTCAGATCTCAGCCTTCTGAGTAGCTAGAATGACAAGTACGATGAGCCACTAGATAAACTTGTGCAACGCAAAATGCCACAGAATGGGACCCTGGATTAATCCCCAGGCAGCCATCCCAGAGGTTCTGACACACACGGGCATAAATACACCGGAGCAGACGTGATGCCAGGCCAGAAAGCCCAGGGGCTGCTCCACAGTCATCCACTCCGTAAAGACTCAGCTTCAAAAAGCCTGCCCCTCCTGAACTTTGACTCCTAGGAGTTTGGTGTCCGTGGAGGCTTTCCTTTGGTCGCCTGCTGCTTCAGGTGACTTGCCTCTTTCCCTCAGCAGCCGGACCAGCACTGGAGGCGGAGAAATCTGTCATAGCACTGGCTTGGGAGTTGGGCAGGTTGCTGAGCTCATGGACTTCAAGACCAGGCTACAAACAGGAAGCCCAGCCCGAGACCTCCCCCCGTGCTGCAGACTCTGAGATCTGTTGGACACCAACATGATACCATGAGTAGAAAGTTTCACACCTGTCTGGGTGTGAGAAGTCCTAGTCAGCATGCAGTTGCACTTAAGTGCCGTATAAAGTGACGCTCAGGGTCATAATGATTTGGTGTTTAGACTTAGTCCCATCCACCCATAAGATCTATGCAAACATCTGCAGCTATGTGCTGATACACACAGGCATAGGCAAATATTCCAAGAAGCTGAAATCTGGAAGCTTGCTGGTCACACACATTTTGGGTAAAGGATGCTGACCTGTGTCCTGGCAGTCCTCCTGCCTCCAGTAGTAACTAGAACGAGTAGCCCAGCTCTCCTGCCCACCACGGCTCTGGCTGCACAGCCTGCTGTCTGTGCACCAGGGGGCCTCCCGCTCCAGCGTCCAGATGGTTCTATACCAGGCCCCCATGAGAAGGCTGACCAGGGACGGGCAGGTGCACGCCGGCCGCCTGGCTTCCACCACTGCCCTGTGCTGCCGTCCGTTCCTCCGCTGCTGCATTCCCCGGGGAGAGGGGTGGATGCCGTGTGGTGCTGCCACATGACCAGCGTGACACGCCCCCCCCTCGTGCTTTCCATTCCTGTGCTTCTGGGCAGGGCAGTATTGAGGGCGTGGGAACAGTCCCTGGGGCGTTGGGGTTCGAGGATCTGTGCGTCAGAATGAGTATGCACTTGAACCTGGGAGTCTGCACACCTCTGGGAGGCAGATGCTCGGAGTACAGGTGCCTGGCTGGGACATGCCTGGCACGCCGGGGGGAGCAGCCAGGTCCCTTGCAGGCTCACGGCGTGACTCTTCAGGGAACTTGGCGCTTGTGTCCCACCCACAGGCCTGCCCCCTCCCTCCCGCCTTCAAGCGGCCCCCTGACCCCCACACGCTCCGCCTGACCTCAGCCAGCGGCTCGCAACCTGCCCGGCCACGTTGACTTGGAAGGAGCCAGAATATTACCCCATGGTTGACTCAAGTGTTTCTCCTTTCTTTTTCTAGAACCGAACAGAGCTCCAAGCCCACATCACCCTAATAGCAGAGGAAGAGATAAGGGTAAGATAAGCCCTGCTGCCTCACACAGCCTTCCCGCGCCATGCTCCCTTCGGCTTGTGGGGGGTTGGCCACCTACCTTGACCTCACCTACCTTGACCTTGATGCTGGAGGCTCCCTGCAGGGTCTCGGGCCCCTGGGGGCTCTCTGGCTGCCTGGCTGGTTTCCTAGGTGGCCTTCGGTCTGGGCTGGATGGGCTATGCGTAGCCTGGACACCGCAGTACTATCTGCACCTCTCTTTGCTCCGTCCTGTCCGCAGCATTTACCACCAGGTCTGGGGCGGCTGTCGGTGATGATGTGTTGTCTTCAGATCAGGGGGTCAGGCAGGAGTTATGCTGTGCCCGTGAGTTCTTTTCCATGTTCTTCAGTGGGATCGTTCACAGCCCACATGCACACATTCACATAACGTTGAGGGTTCACCCGCTGTGTGTGTCAGTCAGTGTGCTCCAGAGCGAGAATACAGATACAGGGTTTATGGAGCAGGTTATGATAGCTGTAATTGACTCCAGTGAAGTCAGCAAAGTGGAAAGACATGAGCAGAGTGTGGAGACCCAAGCTGCCAAGTCCCCTCGCCGGGGAACACCCTGTCCCATGGATTCCCTGGCCCTGAGCCGTGATAGTCTATGGAGAAACTCCTCAGAGAAGAGCCAGGGTTCCCACAGGGCCCCCGCCTTCTGGTACCTAATGCCTGGCCTGTACCAGGGCCCCAGACTTGAGGACAGCAGATGTTCAGCCTGTGTGACATCCAAAGAGAACACCCAGCCTGTCTCAGAAGGCTCTGGAAACCTCAGATCCAGGCGTCAGTTGTGGCCCCCAGCCTCACCGTGGGCCATCACAGGATAGCCGTGTCTGTGGTCTGTCACCTCTTTTCCTGCCTAACAAGAAGGTGGCAGAGTGTTGTGTCCAGGCTGCGCTCACAGACCCTGCGGTGGACCGCAGGCCTGGCACCCCGCGTGGAACGGGAGGCTGCTTCCAGCAAGTCTGTGGTTGGGACAAGGGCACAGATCTGTGTGTGGCTCTCTGAGCTCCAGGGGAAGGACTGACCTGCTGGTTCGTTCTGTGTCCCTCCCAGTGCCTGACCTTGAGGTGACACTCCCTTGGTGAGCACCCCTCCACGGAGCTGATGGTCATCTGTGGAGGAGGTGGCTGGTCAGCACGTGATTGTAATGAGCGGCGCGGGACTTCGCCTGGTGGATATCTGTGCCTCCCTCCTTTGTGCCAGGCCCCCCTGTGTGGATGGCATAGGCCTTTCCCGGGGCTTAGGGGGAAGTAAGGCCCGTCTCATGCAAGCTGCCCCTGCCCAGTACCCTCGGGCTGGGAACCCATTTGGGGAGCTCTGTCCAATGTGGATGTGAGACTTCACGGTGGACAGGAAATAGGAAGAAAGAGTGCACTCTTTTCTGCCCTGCTCTCCCGGCCGTGATGGACCGAGGGCTCAAAAACTGTGAGCCGCATGCGTCTTTGCTCAGTGAAGTTGATCGTGTCAGGTTCTTCTCCCTGATGCAGTGTCGCTACTTGCGGCACTGTTAGGATCTCACGCCCAGGATGAGATTTTGAGGAATGGGACTTGAGACAGGGTGGGAATGCAGATGTCCCCCAACCTCACCATTTCCACGTTCCCCTGAATCAAACCAACTACAGTGCATACTTAGAACCGAATGTGTGACTGGAAATACAGATCGTGTGGACACTGAGGACTGATTGGAGACGGGGAGGGAGGGCCAAGAAGAGAGTGAGCGTTCTCTGTGGGGTGGGCCAGCTCAGTCCCCGTTACCATGACACACATGAGGTTTGCTCACCTCCGAGGAGGAGTTCTGCTTGGAGATGATCTGGTCCCCTTCCCTCATCTCTGGGTAGCTCAGGTCCGGCGCAGTCTGGGAACTGGCAGGGTCCTGATGGTGTGGGCATTGCAGTCGGGAACCGAGCCGCGTGAATCGTTCCTCATCCACGCTCTGCCAGGCTGTGGTAGGAGCTGTGGTCGTCTGTGCCTGGGGTCACCCCGAGCACTCCCTGAGTCCAGGGCTCTGCCCTGGGGGACCTCACAGCGGCCCCTCAAAGGCTTGCTGAAGCCTTGCACGCTCTGCTTCTTACATCTTAAGCTCGAGGCACAGAATTTCAACACAGTTATGAAAAGTCTCTTCCAAGGGGACATTGTCTCTGGTCATGCATTTCCTTCTCACTTTCTCTGTGTTTTGGGGAGTCGGTGGGCAGGATTATAATAAATGGCCCCCTGGATATCTGGCCCGCTCTGTTTCCCATGCCCCCCCCCCCCAGAGCTGCCCGTGGAACAGCGTTCCCACCACGAGAGAGAACCATTGCCAAAGCTCGTTTCTCGTGCGCACGCCTTTGCACGCACTTAGTACATAATTGACGTTAAAACTCCCAACAGCCTTTTCGTATGTCTTTGTAGCTTGGCGTTGGATTCTCGGCCTGTGTGTCACGCATTCCTTGTGAAAGGCGTGTTTGTCTCGTCTCGCAGCGCTCCATAACGGTGGGGCTGGAGCTCATCGAAGGCTCTGCTGCAGCCGGCGTGCGGGGCGGGGCGGGGTGGCAGGCTGGCAGGGAGGGAAGGGAGCGAGGGTGCTGGGGGGTGAGACACTCCGCCACCCTTCTCTTTCTCTCTTTAAATTCCAAGACAATGAGCCGATTAGACTCTGGCCTGACAGTGATGGGCGGCGGGGTCTCACCGCTCTGATCTGGGTGTTCTCAGGCGCGGTAGCGTGTAGTCTGACGGCTGTGGTGCTACGTTGGCTTCCACCAGCTCCAGTCTCCCATCTTGAGGGGCATCGTTTGCTCCTCCTTCCAGCCCTCACACACTGCATCTGCTGACGCTGTCTCTTCCATGTTCTCTATGCCACTTCCCTCCACCAGCTCAGGTGTTCTGACGATTCCAGTGTGCTTCAGGCCTCTGTCATAGATGTGTGTGTGTGTGTGTGTGTGATAACTTGCACATAAAATCTATTGTTAACATTGAGTGTGTTCACTGTGTTGTGCACCCAGCACCCTTATCTAGTTCCAGAACATTCTCATCCAGGACACCCCAGGAGGAGGAATACTCCCATCCTTTCCACCTCAGCCCTGGCGACCGCTAACCTGCCTGTTGTCTCTGGGCATTTCATGTTTTCGGGGTTGCGTGGGGTCCCCCTGTGCCTCGCTTCTTCCCCTTAGCCCTGTGGTTTCCAGTTCTTCGTTGTAGCGTGTGGCAGAGTTTCTCTCCTTTTTATGGCTGAGTAATATTCCATTGTGTGGGTGTACAGCTTGTTTTCTCAGGAAGCTTGTTGGTTGCTTTCCATTTCTTGGGTCTACATTGTGCGGAGGGAACGTCTTGGGACAGGTTTTTGGTTAAGACACCTGCTTTCAGTCATTACATACTAAGAAATCACTGATGGTTCCATACTAAGAGATTTCTGGGTGGATGGTGTTTTGATTTGTAACTTCCCGAGGAACCCTAGGCACTATTCCGGTCCTCCTTCTGCAGATGAGGAACCTGCCTCTCTGGCTGGGAGTTGTCTGAGCTCTGACCAGCTCTCCTGCTGCGCTGCACAGCCTGCCCCGCAGCCTGTCACTTCTTCCTGAGCCCAGTTCCAGTCTCCAGGTGGAAGTCGCAGGGCAGCAGACTTGTCCTTTTCATCGGCCACACTTCTTTCTCCTGACAGCCATTCTCCCAAGCCCTTAGGAGACATGACAAGTTCCTGGCTTGCTCTCAAAAGTCTTTTGGGGCCTAGGCTGCTTCTCTTGTACCTGTAGGCTCTGCCCGTGTCAGCCCCAATGTCATCCTACCCTGCCAGGGGCCACGTACGTCCTGGCTTTGGTTTTCTGAGTGGGGGGATAGGGGCACCACCATAGTTATATTTGTGGGATGCTGAGCTCCTTGAAGTATGTCTGCCCCCCTGTCCTTCCAGCCCCAGATGCAGGCTCGTGAACTCGCTGGATGTCAGGAAAGCTTATTGCTGTGTTTGAGAATCACCGGGAAAGATCTGGAGGCCTCTAGTCACAGGACTTAGTTCAGTAGAGAGCTTCAGGCAAGTAGTAGCCTAGCAGACTTCCATTTACATGCATGTGAAACAGACACAAGAATTCTGAATTTCAAGTGCTCTCTTAAAGATCAAAAGGGGCCTCAAGTGTGGCCCGAAGGGAAAGTTCAATGAAAATGTTAATGGTTAGGGATTATTTAAAGGGATTGTATCACTGGCTTTTGGCTAGAGACTAAAGAATTCAAAACTCCTGGGAGGCTCACTCACTCAGTCTGAGGCCAGCTGTCCCCTGCAGCAGAGCCAGCTGACATGACAGGATTCCCTCCATCCTTGGGCAGGGCAGGGTCAGAGGTCCTGAGGAAAAGCCCTGGCTGTGCCACAAAGGCCACCAGCCAGCCCACGCCACTGGTGTGAACCTTTGGTCCACTTCTTACCACCTGTGTTGTGATCCAGGCCATTTATTTAGCCAATTAATACTCTGGCTTTATAATTTAGAGAATCAGGACTCCTCCTCATTGTATTGTTGTGAGGCTCAAATGGTTTAAGCCATGAAGAGCGCTTGGACCAGCGCCTAGTGCTCACTGTCGGTTCGTGCTGGCTGTGGTAGAGATGATGGTGCTGGGATGAGGGAGACCGTGACGAGGCTAATGACCAAGGCAGAGGACGGTGATCATGACGGGGATGGTGGGCGTGGTTTTGTTGGTGATGAAGTTCACAGCAGCGATCGCTAATAACGGTGACCTTCATGGTGTTGTTCACGGTGGTGGTGGAGGAGATGGCAATGTGGTCATGAGGATGTTGGTGATAGTGGTAGTGATGGTGAAGGTGCTGATGAGGCCAATGGTAACGATGGTGTTAGTGCTGGTGATGATGGTGATGGTGGTGGTGGTGGTGATGCTAATGTCAGTGGTGGAAATGATGGTGGTGGTGTGGATGGTGGTTCTGATGAATTTGACCGTGCTCAGGTGATGCTGACGATGATGTTGATGATAGTGGTGTGACACGCTGATGAAGAGGGTGCAGATGATGGTGTTGCTAATGGCGACAGTGACGGTGTTGGTGGGAATGTGAGGATGAGGATGGTACCAGCGGTAGGGACCCCGTGGAGCTGTCTTTCCCAGAGAGCGATGCCTCGAGACCTTATTCTTCTTTGGCCATGGGGAAATTTGAATGGGAAAGGGTTTAGCATGACACTACCGTAGGTGAGGTAGGGGCAGGGCGGGCTTATCCCAAGAACCAAGCTCTGCCTAGACGCAGCTGTCACTGGCGTTAGGAACGTGGGAGTAGGAAGGAAGAGGGCGCAGGGCTCTGCAGAACCAGTCCGGCCTCCTCCCGTGGCCGTGTTGACGTGTTAAGCCGGATCCTGACCCACGGACTGCCATGGCCCCTCCACCCTCCCAGTTCTCTTGGGCATGTGCTTGGCTGATGGAAGGCAAGCTTTCAAGATGGAGATTCAGAGAAGGTGGAGGTGGGAAGGGAAAAAAGAGCGGTGGCCCGACAGCTGTGCTGCTCTCCTGCGTGAAGGAGGGACGGGGGTGGGGGGCGATGGAGAGGAGGAGGAGAGAGGAGATCGTTTCCTGCTTTCCAAGCACAGTACTCTGCTCACCTGTAATGCTCACCCAGTCTTGGTTTGATGAGGCTGAAGTTAATGGTGATGACGATGATGATGGTGGTGGCGATGGTGTTGGCAGTGATGGTGGTGATGGCGGTGATTGCGGTGATGATGATGAAGTTAATGGTGATGACAATGTTGGTGGTGGTGGTGACGGTGACCATGGTGATGGTGATGGTCGTAGCACAAGCTTAAAACACCAGCCGTGGATGTACCCACAGCTCTGGAGGCCGGAGGTCCAGCCCGTTGGCGGGCCTTGTTCCCCCAAAGGACCTAGAGCATCATCCGACCTCCCTGTCCCTGCCCAGCTTTCTGGGCCTTCTTTGGCCTATGGTTGCCTCATTTTACTTCTCCTCCTTCACACGGCCATCTTGTCTGTGTCTTACAGTGTTTGCATCTTCCTCTCTTTATGAGGACACAATCACTGGAACTAAGATCTTGTAACTTGATTGTCGTCGAAAAAGACCATATTCTGAATAAGATCACAGTCATAAGGGCTGGGGGTATGTTTTAGGGGACAGTTCAACACACTACAGCCACCCAGGCCATAGACAGGCAGATTGTGGGTGGTCAAATCATTGATTTCTCTTAATTCCTCTTTAGAACTCTGTGGAAACAGTGGTTGCCTTTGTGGAGAGAGAACTGTGGAAACAGCACTGACCTCTACCTCCTTTGTTCTCTGTAGAAACAGATTTTGTGGTTGTTTGCTTTCTTGTATTTAAAATCACCTCTAGGCACCGTTATCATATGTATCTAGTGTATTGATCGCTTTTTTTGTGCAGTAGGTGTGCAGTCAGGGCTCTAGGCTCCCAGGGCTCCTTCCAGCTGGAAAGGGAAATCTGTATTTCTTTTTGATGCTAATCAAAATTGAAGACTCCAGAGGTGAGCAGTGGAGCAGGCGTTGGCTCCCAGCAGGAGGCGGCTTGGGCAGAGGTGTGGTATTAGGTGACTTTTGGCTTTGATCCTGGCTCCAGTGAACATCCAGACAGAGGCTCCGGCTTGACAGTCTGGAAGGCTGGGCTGGCCTCATTGGTCTGCCTGCAGGTTTAACCTGGGGCACAGGAAATAGGAATCCTTAGCAGCCTTGAACATGAAGTGGTTGCTATTGAACTTGTTGACATAGATTGACTTCTCCCAAATCAGCTGTCGAGACAAAGGAGGATTTCATGTATTCAGTGCTCAGAAAAGAGTTAATCGCAGTCTTGGGTAGGAGTACAGTGCTGAGACTGCCCAGCCAGATATCAAACCTCTGACCCCACCCCGTCAGTGACCCTGATGAGTGTGTGGGAGAAGCTGGGCTGGGCTGCGGCCTGCAGAGCCTCGGCCCCGCTGGCAGGAGTTTGCGCAGCGAGGGCTCCTGTCCCTCCCCCTGGCCAGGCCGAACGGCCGCGCTCAGGGTCCTGCAGCGCTCCGCCACTGCGGCTGACTGGGTGTCATGGGACAGCAAGCGAGTGGCTGTCACCTGCTGGCTGATCACCGGGTTGGTGGCCTGCAGTTGGGTGTAAGTCCTTCCTCCAGGGGGCTCCGGGTGGCACGCGTCCTTGCTTTCAGGAGCTCTGAGGGGCGCCACCCACCTGTAGCCGCACATCCCTGCCACCGGCCTCCTCCCCTGCCCCGTGATCCCGGCTGCCCCTCGGGTGGGCACAGACCACACCACATCTCCTCGTGTTCTCTGGAAACAGAGCCTGCACAGGCTTTGACCGCCCAGGGCTGCCTCGCACGGGCTCGTTTCTGATGTGGAGTGCCGGCGGTTGCTGTCTTCTCTGCTCTGTGCAGATCTTCACACGTCTCCTCCTTCGACACTAGAGGAAAGCCCGGCTCGGAGAGGGCCAGCCAGACACGGACAGTCGCTGGCAGAGCCGGGTCCAAACGGGGATGGGTCTCTGATGGTGTGTGTCCGGCTGAGGCCCGTGGCCTGCTGCTGCCCCTGGGGGCGGGGATGGACAGGCAGAGTGACCAGTGTGACCTCGGCCCGCTGTTGTCCCCACAGGTTGTGCCCAGCCACGGTCTCCACGCAGCGGGCTTTGTGGCCGCCTTCGTCCTGTCCTTCGTGCTGAGCTGGGCTGCGCTCTTTGTCCTGGTGCGCTGCCGCTGTCTGCAGGGAAGCGCGCTGGCCAGGCGCCTGGTGAGTCTCCCGGCCTGGTGACCCCGAGGGTTCAGAGACCGGTGCATTCATCCGGGTGCCTCCCTACCACTAGTTCTTTCTGGATAATTCTTCTGTAGATTATATTTATGGTATTTCAGTGGACACAGAACACTGATACCGAGTTATGGGCTACAGTGTGTGACATTTCAGTGTCATGAGCACACCGTCACCTCAGACCCTCATCCTTCCTCTCTTGTCAGGAACATTCCAGATCTCTCAGCTATTTGCAGGCTGTAATTGCAGTGACTCAGGGTCACCCCAGGCCCAATCCCAGGAAAGGCCCTCTGTGTCCTCCTCCCTCTCCATGTGTGGAAGAAACTGAGTCCTGAGCAGCTTGCTGAGGGGCGGAGCCCAGGCTGGGGCCTGTCTCCTGGGGCCTCTCTCCGTCTACATGCAGGAGGTCCTGTTCCAGATGAGGGATGAGGACAGCCACTGTATGCCTGTCCTGACTCCTGAGGGGGCGCACTGCCATCTTTTTTTTTTTTTTTGGTTGATCAAAGGGCTTGAACTCAGCACCTGGGCGCTGTCCCTGAGTTTATCTGCTCAAGGATAATGCTCTACCACTTTGAGCACAGCTCCACTTCCAGTTTTCCAGTGGTTTGTTGGAGATAAGAGTCTCACAAACTTTTCTGCCCAGGCTGGCTTTGAACCCCGATCCTCAGATCTCAGCCTCCTGAGTAGCTAGGATGACAGGCGTGAGCTACCAGTGCCTGGTGAGCACTGCCATTTCAAAGTGAAGTCAGCCCAGTCCCCTTGGCAGGCACATGTGAGGGGTGGAGAAATGGCCATGCACTCAGACCTAGTGCAGTGTCCCAGGCTGCCAGCCATCGGGAGAGCCTGGCCTACCCTGCTTCTTTGACAGAGGGTGGGATTCACTCCTCAGAGGCTGAGGCTTTTCCTGTCAGAGCTATGGGGGAAGAGCAGAGCTTGAGTGATTTCAAGCTTCAAGATCCTGCAGAGGTGCACAGCGCTCAGAACAAAGCACCCATGGGGCAGTACCCTGTAAAACGGGACACATCGCCCAGCTGCAGCGACCAGGGCAGGCCCCAGCCCGGCTCTCTTCTGCTCTTCTTTCTGCACACTGATCCTCAGCTGCTTTGTGTCCAAAGTGGACACAAAGCACTGTTGTTTTGACACTTTCAAGATGGCACAAGCAAAGAACCCAGACAATAGCTGGCACGAGGGCAGGAATTCCCGGACGTGAGCCGCAGCGATCCACCCTTTTGGTAAAGGAATGATTTTAGGACAGAGCGGATATCACACGTGTGCATTCGGAGTTGGGCTGGGCTGTCTCCAGTGGCTTTCTGTTCATCTCTTTTGTGATGCGATGTTGCTTAGAAGCCAGCCAGATCTGTGATGCTGAGGTCCAGGATGATAGTTATGCTTT
Source organism: Dipodomys merriami (assembly GCF_024711535.1). NCBI lineage: Eukaryota > Metazoa > Chordata > Mammalia > Rodentia > Heteromyidae > Dipodomys > Dipodomys merriami. The sequence goes on from NW_027206009.1 coordinate 824,942, forward strand.
TCTTTACCTGAAGGTGGCAGAGTGGAATCTTCTTGAGAGGAAAGGCTTTTCCTCCCTCCTGCTTTGCTTTACCCACATAGCACCCTGTTCAGGGCCAAGGCATTAGATTCCCTTCTTTGATGAGACATGGGTGACTCTCGGAAGTACGGTGGCCTGTCTTTCCTAAGTGTCCCCAGGGTATAGTGTTTCCAGTGAAGCCCACGCGGCCCTTCTCTCTGTGCACCTTTGCTGCAGGATAAGCATCTCGAGAACAAGATGGAGTCCTCGCCGTTTGCCTTGGCTGATGGTGTGAGCGAGGACCTGTCCCTTAATGACCAGGTGGTGGACATCCTGACCTCTGAGGATCCTGGGAGCATGCTTCAGGCCTTAGAGGAGTAAGTCTTCTAAAGTTGGATCCTACTTGTATGGAAAACAGTTTGCTTGTGCATGTGTTTCTCGCTTTAGAGAAGTGTAATGCACCTACCACAAATGCATCTGTTTTGGAGTTCAAGCTGCTGTTACTGTGTCTGGTGATGGCACCACTAACACAGTTGTTAGAAATGCTGGGGCCCTGTGAAATTTCTTTCAAATGCTTTTCAAGTCAACCTTTCTTTTAGATCAGTTTTAGATTTATCAGAAAAATTGGAACAGCAACACACCAAGTCTCCCTATTGTTAATATCTCATAGTTAGTATGGTAAGTTGTTGTACAAACTGTTGATTTGTTGCTATTAAGTAAAGGCCTTTTCACATTTCCTGGGTTTTTTTTGTTTTAATTTGATTTTTTTCTGTATCCAGATCTGATCCATGGTACAATGTTCTATTTAATTGTCATGTCCATAGGTTGATAATTTACCATGAAGTCAATTCTCCAGAAATAATCACATCCCCTTGGCCATCTTCTTCTTGGCAAACATCGTGTTTTATATGTGGTTTTTATTTTTGTCCAGTCCTGGGGCTTGAACACAGGTCTGGGCACTATCCTTGAGCTTCTTTGGCTCAAGGCTAGCACTCTACCACTTGAGCCACAGCACCACTTCCAGCTTTTTCTGTTTACATGGTCCTGAGGAATTGAACCTAGGGTTTCATGCATGCTAGGCAAGCACTCTACCACTGAGCCACATTCCCAGCCCCTTTATATGTGTTTTGTCCCTATTGTTCTAGCACGGAACCTTACAGACTGTTTCATTGACTGACCTTCAGAGTCTGGGTGGAGAAGGAGGGAGGAAAGGAAGCAAAGCTGGATGAGGGAAGGAGTCCTTACCTACAGTCCACGCGCAAGGAGCTCTTGGTTTGGTGGCAGCTCGGTGTAATGGGGTTCTTTTCACCCGTGTCCTCCAGATTGGAGATTGCGACCCTGAACCGAGCAGATGCAGACCTGGAGGCTTGCCGAACCCAAATCAGCAAGGATATCATTGTCCTTCTGCTGAAGACACTGACCAGCAGCGGCCACCTCAGCCCCCAGGCAGAGCGGACCTTGAGCTCCGCGTTCAAAACACAGTTTCTGCTGCTGGAAAATGAAATTCGGGAGGAGTATGATCGGAAGATGTTGGCCCTAACAGCTGAATGTGACCTGGACGCAAGAAAGAAGACAGAGAGCCAGTATCAGAGGGAGATGGTGGCGATGGAGGAGGTGGAAGAGCTGCTGAAGCGCGTTAGTGAGAGGGTAAGTCAGCTCCAAGGGTTCATGTACCTCACCCGCCTCAGGCATACTTTATCCACACGCCCACCTCTGTGTCTGTCCATGCATCCATCCATCTGTCCATCCCTCCCATCCATCCACCCATCCATCCATTCACCCACCCATCCACCTATCTACCCATCCATCCGTTTATCTGTCCATCCATCCATTTATCTGTCCATCCATCCATCCATCTACCTGCTCACCCCGAAATCCAATCACCCCCTGCCCACAAATCCATCCATCCATCATCCATTCATCCATCAGTCTATCCATACATCTATCTGTCTGTCCACACATCCATTTACCTGTCTATCATTTATCCATCCCCTGACCCTACGCACCTACCCTTCCATCCATCCACTCATGCTACCCATTTACCCACATATTCATCCAGTTTCAAACCTAAATATACATCTTAGCCATGTATCCATGTATCCATCCATCCATCCATCCATCCAGGATTCATTTACCGAACAGTTATTGACTACTTACTGTCTCAGTGCTGGTCTGGGCACTGATGGTAGAATTGAACAAGATATGGTTCTGGTATTCAAGAAGTTCAGAGTGCATTTCAGGATAATTACATTGAATCATTGAAGGCTCCTGCACTGAACGCATGTGAAGCCAGGCACGCTGTACCCCAGCTCTGTCTGTGGTGCAGGGCGGGTCATGGGAGTAGAAGAGAGGCTTTGCTTGTGGAGCTGGTGCACAGATGCGTGTGGTGGCAGGGTGTGTGCATTCCTGTCCAGGCTGCCAGCTGCGGGCTCACAGTTCATTCCTATGCAGGGCTCTAGATCTGCTCCTCAGAATCTTAGCCTTTTTTTGGGGGGGTACTTGTCCTGAGGCTTGAACTCAGGGCTCTGAGGGTTTTTGTTTGTTTGTTTGTTTTACATAAGGCTGGTGCTCCACCACTTGAGCCACAGTTCCACTTTTTTGGCTTACACTTTCCTGCCTGAGTTCACTTTGACCCACAGTCCTCCTATCTCAGCCTCTCAGTAGCCAGGATTACAGGCATGAGCCACTGACACCCAGTGGCCTTAGCCTTTCTAAGTCCAGTGACACCCCCTCTCAGGAAGGGCTGGGAGGGGCAATGCGGACAAAGCAGCCACCGGCCCTGGGCCGCAGACAGCGCACCGTGAGGGGTGTACAGTGGCCCTCTGAGCTCTGGTCACAGGCTCTCGGCAGGCTGGCTGACATTAGAATAGCTCTTGTTTCTTCTCCTTCACTGCCTTGAAAGAAGCAGAGTCTCCCCAGGGGTCCCGTAGCACCATGGCTGCCTTCCTCTGGGGAAGAAATGGCTTGTTCAGTGGCCTTGAGCCTGTGTAACCCGTGTGGGGCACCTGCCGTTGTGGGGAGGCCCTACAACTTCTTGGAAACTTGATCTTGAATCCCACTTCCCAGTCCCTCTTGGCTGCTCACGCAGGTACCCTGGCAGTGAACAAATAGGCATTAGGTTGCAGTGTTGGCACTGGGGACTTCGCTCAGGCGTGAGCTGAGCAGGGAGAACGAGGGAGGCTCCCCATGGCCGGGGCCTTGCGTGTCTTCTGTCCCTCTTGTTGTAGCGTGTGGCCTGTGGAAGGTTTGACTTCTGTGTTCGCTTATGCATTTGTTCTGGCTGTCAGAATGCATTACTGTGAATCTGGTGGCTTCACGTAACAGAAATGTGTCCTTTGGTGGAGGCCACAGGTCCAATCAAGAATGGTGGCAGGTCTGCGTTCCTCGGCTCCTTCTTCACTCGATCTAGCTCCTGTGGCTCCCCAGACCTCTGGGGTTGTCTCTCAATTGATCTAGGCCCTGCTCCATCTACACATTGACTTTCCCAGGGCCCTGCCATCTCCTCTTGCTTCCGCCGGCTTCCTGTGGCCACCCCCAGGCTAGCTTCTCCTGTGGGCCCTGTGTTGGCACCAAGTGTTTGGGGCTCTGTAAGGACAGAAGGCTGGGCGAGGCCTGGAGGCTGCTGGAGCCTCCCTGACTCCCTTATGAGCATCTGAAAGGAAAAGGCTCATTATACGGGAGAATTCGTCCACTGAACCCACTCAGATGGGTTTATTTTTGTAAGGCGGTTTTACAATCTGCCTCCGTTGCTAAATTGAGTACAAGCAACATAATTTAACATACTCATAATTTCCTGAGTGGGATTTCACATTTCTGATGGTGTATGACGTGGCTTGGGACAGCTGGCCACAGACCACTCCCTCCTTCCCCCCAAAGTCTATTTTACTGGGAAGTTCCGCTGGAAGTTGCTGGTGAGCACTCAGTACTTTAGTACTCCTTTAGAAGTGTGTACTTGTTGATAGTAGCTAGAATGTAAACCTACATGAAAATGTAGATTTCTCGTTTCCCTTAAGGAACAGGGAGATTCGGCCATGTGGCCACATGGGGGCTGTACTCCACAGCGCCCCCTTTGGTGGGCTGGCTGTAGTTACCCATGTGGGCAGGACTGGTTTGCCCTCCTTAGCCCAGTCCCTACCACTCCCAGTGTTTCTCATGCCTGGTGGCTTCCCTCCCTCACACAAGACCTCCGTGCCTGGCAGCCTGGAGTGTGTGTGCACATGTTCTGGAGTTCAGTCTTATCAGTGCTAGAGGGCAGGGGTTAGCTGGGCCTGGGACTAACGTGTGTGTGTGTGTGTGTGTGTGTGTGTGTGTGTGTGTGTGTGTGTGTCCTGGGGCTTGAACTCAGGGCCTGAGCTCTGTCCTTGAGCTTTTGTGCTCAAGGCTAGTGCTCTGTCACTTGAGCCACAGTTCCAGTAGTTAATTGAGAGAAGAGTCTCATGGACTTCCTGCCCAGGCTGGCTTTGAAACCAAAATCCTCCTGAGTAGTTAGAATTGCAGGCGTGAGCCACTGGCACCCAGCTTGAACCAGCTTTTTAAAAAGACCCAGTTCTTACTTGGTGGTTACAGTGAAAACTAAACATGGGTATGGAGCTGGCGGGGTGGCTGGCGGAAGAAAGCCCTGACTTCCAGCCTCGTTCACCCGCTCTGCTCTGATTGTCCTCAGGGTAGGGGCTGCTGTGTGTTCTCTACTGGATTTCTTGGAGGAAGGCCCTGGATTATAATACACCCCTTTCCTGCCCAGATTTTGGGCCAACTGGGCAGCAGGGAGCTGGTGACCAACACTGTTCTGAAAACATGGAACATTCCAGTCTTCCTTGTAGCCTGCAGGCTCTCCAGCCCTGGCCCGCTGTGGCTCAGCCCTCTACCTTCCTGACTGCTTGGCCTGGCCCTGGTACACACACAGCCCTGGACCTGCACCGCCACGGTCAGCTCTCTAGAGGGCGTATGCTGCTATTTATCTTTTCGGCTAGGTTGAGAATCAAAGATGAGGATGGAAATAATCCGTGAGCCTATCTGTGCAATCCATTCATACTTAAGAGGTTTCTTCTTTTTTAAAAAAAAATGGGAGGGGGGCTTTTTTCAAAGCTGTTGGATTTGCAGCATTTCACCCCTATGAATTTTCCACATTATGATCATTCTGGAAAACCAGATGATGGGTCGGCAGGCTGCAATAGCATCTCTCAGGGCGAGGCAGCTTCATCCATGTAATCGTGGGAGGGTGTGTGTGTGTGTGTGTGTGCGTGCATGCGTGTGCATGCGTGTGCATGTGCACAGGTGTGATTGTGTGGCTGGGTATGAAACATGACCCACACACACCTGTGCCTTTGGGTCTGCATACATGTGTGTGCATACACTTGTGGGTGTGTGTGAGCTCGTGTGTTGCACAGTGTGTGTGTTATGTGCACGCCCAGTGCAGTGCACGCCTGGGTTGAGTGTGCATGCGTGTCTGCATGTTGCACACATGCTGTGCGAGGCGTTTTTGTGCTCCGTGTGGCATGTCGCCCACACCGCCTGCTCTCTCCACAGTCCGCGGCCGAGTGCAGCAGCCTGCTGCGGAGCCTGCACAGCCTGGAGCAGGAGCACCTGATGAGGTCACTGGCTCTGGACCAAGAGGAAGACTTTGCACAGGCGCACAGGCAGCTGGCTGTCTTCCAGAGAAACGAGCTACAGCGCATCTTCTTCACCCAGATAAAAAGTGCGGTTTTCAGAGGGGAACTGAAGCCAGAGGCGGCTGGAATCCTGCTGCACGATTATTCTGCAATCCAGGTGAGTCCCGCTCAGGCTCTCCACGGGCTTCGGGGAATCCTCTCCCTCCAGTCACACTGTGGCTCACCTCAGTGGGGCAGCAGCGAGCTGACTCTCTCCCCCCTGATACGGGGGTGGGATTCCACAGGGGCGCAGTGGGTGGCCAGAGCACAGGCCGGGGGCTTAGGTGGGCCTGGGTGATGCTAATGTCCTCCTTCATCCTGGGTCCTTGGGCGGATTGCCCGGTTTCCCAGAGCCCCAGTCTCTTCTGACGTGAAGGGGCGTGGTGGCGTTCACCTCGTCATCTTAGACGTGTTCGTTGTGGTGTGGAGGTGAGCAGGGCTAATTCCGGGCTACTCTCTAAAAGGGAAAAAGGATTTTAAGTATTTACAAAGATTTCTCGGCATTATAATTAAGGATACCTAATGTGTGTGTATACGTGTGTATATATATGCATATATGTATGTACGTATTGGTGGTCATGGGGCTGACACTGTCTGGGCGCTGTCTCTGAGCACTTTTGCTCAAGGTTTGTGCCCTGCCACTTTGAGCCACAGCTCCACTTCTGGTTTTTCTGGTTAGTAAGTGGAGCTAAGAATCACACATTTTCCAGCCCTGGCTGGCTTTGAACCGGCATCCTCAGATCTCAGCCTCCTGAATAGGTATGATTATAGGTGTGAGCTACCAGTTCCCGGCTAAAAAAACACGTAATTTTTTGAATAGGAGAATGTAGAGGAGGTAATGGACTTCCTCCAGGCTACCAAGAGGTACCATCTAAGCAAGAGGTTTGGCCACCGGGAATACCTGGTCCAGAGCCTGCAGTCCACAGAGACCCGAGTGCAAGGCCTCCTGAATGCTGCAGCTGCTCAGCTGACGCTCCTCATCCAGAGGCACGAGAGGTAACCAGGCTCCCCCCCCGGGAGGCGGAGCGGCCCTGCCTGCGTCCCCACCACCGCTGCTGACCTCTGCGTGTGTGCATGCTGCGTGCTTTCCCTTATCGGTTTTTGCTCAAGGTTGTCTCTCTACCACTGAGCCACTGCTCTCCTCCAGCTTTTTGGTGGTTAATTGGAGATAAGAGTCTCATGGATTCTCCCGCCTGGGCTGGCCTTAAACCTAGATCCTTAGATCCCAGTAGCTGGGATTACAGGTGTGAGCATGGGTGCCTGCCTCGAACTTCATTCTTAAGATAAATTGTCTAGCTGTGGAGAAGCTCTGCAGTATGGATTTTGAAACCATACACAGTAGCCAAGACAACTGTCGATGGTATGCAGCCAGAGTTACTTACGCATTACCATGACCAACATACTGAAGCATACCTAAAGGGAGGAATTACTTACTTGGGTCAGAGGTTCAGACCATGGTGGAGGAGCAGAGCAGTTGAACTCATGACAGTCAGGAAGCAGAGAAGGGGAACCAGGAAGTGGCCAGGACAGGAGACCCCCAAGGCCACACCCCCAATGACCTGCTTCCTCCAATCAGGCCATACCTCCCGCCTTTCATTTCCTCCCATTAATGCCTCCATGTTGTGAAGCCGGAGCCTTCAAGGGAGGAAGCATGGATCAGTTCCGAGCCCATAGGCTGTGATCACTCTGAAAACCACCCTCTCACGACACACCAGAGATGCGCTCTGCTAATCTCCCAGGTTCAGTCTGCAGGTCTTCAGCTGATAGCTGTGTCCCTGTGTGTGCCTATCCTAGATTACTCCACGGCCAGGTCCCAGCCATGCTCTGTGGAAAAGTCCGTGAAAGAGGCTCAGTGGACTGACGCTGGGGTGGTGTATGGCCCTGCCATACGCTGGCTCTAGCATTTGCCTTTGCCACTTAGTACAAATAACACAGGTGCTTGTCGAGGTCTCTGGGTTTTTTCTCCACAGTACTGGGGTACCGCAGGGCCAAGGGAGGCTCGGGTTCCTCCTCTGACCTTCTCTGAGCCAGCTTACTTACAGTCGATGAACTGGGTTCTCCTTAGGCTGCGAGCTCTACAGAGAACGGGCCAGACTATCGGGGGGCTGTATGAATCAGTTCTGTGCTGGAGGTCATTTTATGAGGACAGTTGCTTCTGGAAGGATTCTGTGAGGTGTAAATTATGCAGTCACCTCCCCCCGCCCCCCCCCCCCCCCCCCCCCCCCGCCAGCAAGCAAGCTGCTAATGAATTCAGCACTGCAGGTTGATTAGCCTGCGCGGAAGCGAAGGGAACAGACACACAGGAAGGCTCCCTGCCCTGCAGACGCCAGCAGCTGCCTGTCTGCCGTGAGCAGTTGCCGGGGGAGGATTGGCTGTGCTCTTGTTTTAAAAATTCTGGTTTTAAAGGCTGGCCAGAACCTGTTTCTATTCCTTCACCTATTCCTTCTGGAAGCCTCCTGGCAGTGTGGGCTGGGGACATTGCCCAGGGATGGTGACAGAGCAGGGGCTTGTGGTGATGGGAACCGAGGGGACTCGGCACCGTGTGAGAGTCAGGACTCTGGGAAAGCAGAACCAACAGTGCCGGCATATGGACACTCAAGAGAAACCAGCAATGATGTGATCACAGGGGCTGGAAGTCCCAGCGTCTGCACTCCACGAGCTGGAATTATGCCATTGGGAAAACCGGTGGTACAGAGCAGCCCAAGTCAGAAGCTCCCCTGGGAAGCCAGGGACCCCTGATGCCAATCCCAGTCCAGGGCAGGGGCCCATGGGAGAGGCCAGAGGCAAGGGCCCAGCTCCTCCTTCCTCTGTCTTTCTGTTCTACTCGGGATCCTAGCGAGCTGGCTGCGTTAGGGTGGCTGCCTGTGTCCCTGGGCTACCTTGGGCCTTTGCCGTAGCTGAGGCACAGCACGGCAGCCTGGCTAAATGATAAACTAGGGATGGTTACTTGGCTCGTGGTTTGAGCGTGAGGGGCTGTGTCTGTGGAGAGCCATTTGCCACATCAAAGCACGTCCGGAGGCATCGAATCACTCGACAGAGTGGGAAAGAGAGGCCCACGCCCCTCCAGGGCCACGCACCCCTCTAACTCCCATGCTCTGACAGCAGCGTGGATCACCTCTTGAATTTGGTGTGCCAGTCTTACTGGAAGTTCCCTGTCAGCGTGGGTTCCTCAGATACCTGCCGACCCGGCAGGAGAACATCTGTGTACGTTCTCTCGTTGGGGTATGTCCTGTGTCAAGGACGCCCCGGGACTGTCACCGGGCCATTCCCAGGCCCGCTCCTCCTGGCACCAGCTCCTGAGCCCGCACCTCCTCTTGGAAAGTTCTCTGCTCCCTGTCCCTCTCCATGTCACGTTCTCTCAGCACTCTTGTCCTGACAGACATCTGTCCCGGGCTGAGCTTTCTCCGTCCATCTCCGTAGACAGCCACTCACTTTGCTGCTATTCCAGTTATGTCTGAGTTGCTCCTCCTCCTGAAGAGGAAGTGATTTCAGATTCACACTGAACGAATATGGAGATACTCGGCATGGCCACAGTCACCTGGGAGGTGGGTGGAGCCTGTGGTCACTCGCTTTGTGTCTTTTCCCTGTAGGGCGGGATACTTGGATGACGATCAGATGGAGCTGCTGTTGGAACGGGCCCAGACAGAAGCCTTTTCTATAAAGCAGAAATTGGAGAATGACTTGAAGCAGGAAAAGAAAAAGCTCCGCCAAAAGTTAATGATTAAGAGAAGGCGAGAGCTGTTGCAGAAGGTACGGAGGCCGCTGTGCTGGTGACCCCTTCGGTGGCCCTGGCCATGGGCGCCCAGCAGCCGCCATTGCTGTCAGCACATGAGGACACTGGGGCAGGCATCGCCAGGGGCGTCTGTGGCTGACGGCTAGAGACTTGGTGGGGAGCTGTGGGCTCCTCTGTCTCCACGCGGCGGAGGGTCGCGGTTCACGCCAGCTTGGGCAAAGGAGAGGAGTCTGGTCCCAGTGACTCAGGACGATGCTGGCGCTTACTGAGTGCTTACTAGCACTGCGTGCAGTATATGCATTAGCTGCTTTGAGCTTTTTCACTGGCCCTCTATGGAGATTATATCATTTGTTCCTTTTGGATTTAAAAGTGACTGCACTAAAGCACAGAGAGCTGAAGAATACAGTGAAAGCTGGGCGCTGGTGGCCACGCCTGTAGTTATAGATACTTAGGAGACTGAGATCTGAAGATCACAGTTTAAAGCTGGCCCAGGCAGGAAAATCTGTGAGATTTTTATCTCCAAATAACAACCCCAAATCACTCCCCCCCCAAAACGCAGAAGTGGAGTGCTGGTTCAAGTGGGAGAGTGCCAGCCCTGAGTGAAAAAGCTAAGGGACAGCATGTTGGCTCTTGAACTCAAGCCCCAGAACTGGAACACACACACACACACACACACACACACACACACACACACACACACACACACACACACACACACACACACACACACACACACACACACACACACACACACACACACACACACACACACGGGTCAAAGGCAATCTCTGGTATGCAGCTGACCTCCAATGGGCGCCCAGACCTGTCTTAGGGAGTAAACTGCATCCTCCTCTACACCCCTCCGCTGTCTGCCAGCCTTGACAGAGGAGACGTGGTCACCTGGCACCAGGCACAGTTCGCTTTGGGGGCCTGGAGGAGGCCCGGGAAGCCTTAGCAGAGCATCTGCAGCCAATGCGAGCCCCGAGGACAAAGGCCAAGGGTGCGTTTGACGCTGTCGGAGGCCATGTGCACACCGCGGTACGCCGCGAGGCAGTGGTGTCTTGTTCGGGTTGAGCGCTCGGGCCCGGGAGTGCTGTGTGGTTGGGAGCCTCGGGAAACCTCGAGGCCTGAGTGTACAAGGGCCGGGCAGAGCTGGAGGGGAGCTGCCTGGACCAGTGCGGCCAGGGCACGCGGCGTGCCAGGCTGAGGGGCTCCCCTTCCCTCTGAGGCTCCTGTGGGGGAAAGAGACGCCAGGGCTGCGATCGGAGCTGCCGTTCCTTCTGTGTCCCCCAGTGTCTTCCGCGGGGCTGAGCCTGCTGAGCCCTGAGGGACTACTAATGCCCTCTCGATCTCCTGCAGCACAAGGAGCAGCGCAAGGAGCAGATGGGCCTGGGCGTGGCCTCCCGAGCCCCGGAGGACCCCAGCCAGTACCTGCGCAGGTGGAGGGGCGTGATGGCGGAGCAGGGCGCCGCCCTGGAGGAGCTGCAGGAGCACCTGGACCGCGCGGCCCTCGATGAGCTGCAGGCCCTCACCCTGTCGCTGTCCGACAAGGCCACGGAGGAGCTGCGGCGTCTGCAGAGCTCTGCCATGACGCAGGAGCTGCTCAAGCGCAGCGTGCCCTGGCTCTTCCTGCAGCAGATCCTGGAGGAGCACGGGCGGGAGGCAGAGGCCCGGGCCTCGCAGCTGGAGGCCGAGGAGAGGGAGCGAGGCCAGGAGGGCATGAAGGGCGTGAAGCAGAGGCTGCAGCACGACACGCCGGAGGCCTGCACGCAGGAGCAGGCCGAGCTGCGGCGCTGGGGGCACTTGGTCTTCACGTGAGTGGCCCACCCTCTGCCGAGGAGGGAGGCCGGGAGAGGGGCACGGCCGGGCGCGGCGTGGCTTAGTTACACGCGCCCAGAGCCAGCAGGGCCTCCCAGTCACCACAGGGCCCCCCGAGGAAGCATCGCAGCGACCCGGCAGGCGGCTGGTGAGGAACCTGGGGACACTGCCACTGCTTGTCTGGAAAACACACGGAGCTCTCGGGGACTCGAACCTGCTGCCCAGGGTTGAGCCGGGGATACGCCTGGCCCCTCCGAACCCTGAGCCGTGGGGAGGGGACCTGCAGGAGAATGTTCCAGGCCCTCCTGACATCATCTGATGTTCAGGCATGAGATGGTGAGGGCACAGCCCACGGGCCTCGTGCGCCTCTCCGTGCTTGGCCCCGTCACTCTAGTCACCCTGGCTCTAGTCACGGCCCCACCCTGAGCCGTGTGGCCACATGCTGCTGGCTGTACCCTGCGACACTGACTAGAGACTAACGGACAGGCGGCAGCATGTGGGTGTGTGCACGCGTGTGTATCTGCGTGTGTGTATGTGCGTGAGTGTGTATATATGTGTATGTGTGCGTGTATGCATGTGCGTGCGCATGTGTGTGCGTATGTGTATGTGTGCATGTGAGTGTGCACGTGTGTGTGTGTGCGTGTGTGTGTGTGTGTGTGTGTGTGTGTGTGTGTGTGTGTGTGTACTGGGGCTTGAATTTAGAGGCCTCACACTTGCTTCCGGGCTCACAGATGGCACTTTACCACTCGAGCCATGCCTCTAGCCCTCCTTTTTGCCAGTTAATTGGATATGGAGTCATGCAGACTTTTCAGCTTGGGCTGGCCTGGAACCTCATGCCTCCAAACCTCAGCCTCTCGACAAGCTGGGATTGCAGGAGTAAGCCACAGTGCTTGGCTTGCACAGGAGTTTTTGCGGGGGGGGGGGGGGGGGGAGGAGTCATGGGACTTGAACTCTGGGCCTGGGCACTGTTTCTCAGCTCTTCAGCTCAAGGCTAGTGCTCTACCATTTGAGCCACAGCCACAGTTTTCTGGTGGTTAATTGGAGGTAAGAGTCTCACGGACTTTCCTGCCCAGGCTGGCTTTGAACCACCGTCCTCAGATCTCAGCCTCCTGAGTAGCCAGGATGACAAGCATGAGCCACGGGCACCTGGTGCACAGGATGTTTTGAAAAGATGCCAGGGCACACCAGAGGCCACGGCGGTGGGGCTGTTCTGAGGGGTGCCTGTCACTTTCCCAGATACCTGCCAGTTCTTCAGTGCGTGCTTCAGAGTGGCCTGGCCCAGGAGAGACCTTAGTGACCCAACAGAGATCCACAAGGCTTGCACTGCTTGACCGAGGCCAGTACATGAGCTCAGAAACTAGCCAGTGCCGAATGAGACATAGGCAACATAGACCAAAAGGCCCGGGTGTAAGTCCTAGTGGTGCCTGCTGTGTTGAGGGTAGGGAAGTTGCTTAACCTCTCTGGGCTTCATCTGTCTTGCCTGTAGAATGCAAATGACAGAACTGAGGTGTTTTGGATGCTTTTGGAAGCACACAGTACCATGAGAGGAATCAAAACACGAAGAAAAAGTTCATGGGCAGGGTGGGGGGGGTGTATTCAGTTCGCTGGGTGGTGCCTTCCTCGGGGAAGTTACGCAGGTTGTGGTCAGCTTGCTGGTTCAGTGTCCCTTCCTCATCTTGATTTGGGTTGAGTGGCCTCTTGCTCCGTCCCTTCTTTCTCTTTTGTGAGCCTGGCTTCATTTATTTCCCCAGTCTTTGTGACCAGGGAAACAAAGCAGTTCTCCCTGAACCAGTGAAAATCCAATCCGAACTGCCCCTTCCACCGCTAGTTCGCCTTGGCTGAGCCCGGTCTGCGTCCAGCCCTGCCGCACCCCTCCATCAGTGGCTGCCGGCTCTTCCCAGCTTTTAGCTGCAGCCTGGTGGCGTTTCTTACTGTGAGATCGTTTTCTTCACCGTCATTTGGCTCCATTTTGCGGCTGCATCTCTAAAGCCACTGCTGAGTGAACCATCCAGCAGGAAACAAGGGGCCTCTCCTGGCTAGCAGAAAACTATAATTTTGAGATACGGTCTCTCTTCCTGGCCAGCACATGCCAGGACTGTGATGCTCTTATTCTCTGCCCTCCATAGCCGGTCCCTGCTCACAGGATGTTATTTATCAGGCTTTGCTGGACAGGGCTTTGTTGTCGTGTGTGTTTTTCTAAGACTGTGATGCTAGGTTAGAGTCGAGATCAGGAGGGTGGGCAGCCTCTCTCCAGAAGGGTACCACACAGGCCCTGAAATCTCAGCTCCAAGGTGGGCTTGTGCCCAGGGTGGCAGACATTAGGTGTTCAAGAAATGCTTGTGGACGAAGTGCCCGGATGAGGAGCTGTTGCTTCTGCACAGACTTAGAAGGCCAGCCTGCCCACACCGGCCCAGCCCACCGCGGCGCTTTCTCTCGCTCCCCTGGCAGGAAGCTGCGCGGCGCGGCCTTCGCCGTGTCCGAGGAGGAGCTGTTCAGGCTGCAGCAGGAGGCCCACAGCAGCTTCGCTCAGATGGATCGAAGCCTGGCCCTGCCCAAAATCCGGGCTCGAGTGCTGCAGCAGCGATTTCAGACAGCCTGGCGAGAAGCAGAGTTCCTGAAACTGGACCAGGCCCTGTCTGCCCCCGAGCTGCAGGTAGATGGGACACACGGGGGCCAGGCTGACCCCCCACCCCACCTGCTGGCCCCATGGGGCACCGAGCCTCCACCAGCTCTGGGCTTCCCCCCCCCCCCCAGCCATGCTGGCGTCTGGGTGTCCTGCAAACCTCCCGCAGTGGCTGTCGGGAATGTGAACACAGCTGCCCCACCCCAGCTCACAACCACGCTCCGCTCTTTCCCAAGCACGGGGGAGACGGTGCCCAAGACGGCACCCGCCCCTGCCCACTGGCGCAGGCACAGCCAGTGGCACGTTCAGGGCATACCAGGCCCCTGTGATGCAGAGAGGAAGGGTGCTCGTCTCAGCTGAAGTGGGTGGGAAGCGCGGGGTCTCACACGGAGTCTCGGGGCTCTGAGTGACAACTGCCTAATTGAGCACCTGCTGTGTGCCTCTGGGCAGAGTGCAGTTTGTCCCCAGGCAGCCCCATGCAGCTGCCCTGGCTGAGGCCACCGCCTTGCGCCCTGTCCCTGCCCTTGCTCCCCTCAGGCTGCCCAAGGAGCCCTTCAAAGTGCCAAGCATCCCAGGCCCTGTCTCAGATGTCACCCGGGAAGCTGACTGCAGACGAGGCCTTTGAACTTTCCTCTTCCCACCACACACTGTGCTTTGAACTTTCCCCTTCCCTGTGACATGCTTGCTAGTCTGCTCTCGGCTCCACCTTGGGTGCTCTTCTAAGCCACGTCCAGCATTCTTTGTTGAGAGGCCTCAAAGCTGAGCTTGTGCAAGGGAAATAGACATTTTTTGCCCTCTTGGCCAGAGGCAGTTTTGCCGTCTGAGATGCGCGCACTTCCTTGGGGGTGGGGAGACCCTGGGCTGCGCAGATTGCTTGTGACCCTCTTCACACACACAGCCTGCCCTCTGCCCTCTCTACCCACAGTCCAAGGCCAGAAAGCCACGGTCTAAGAACAAAAGCAAGGCAGACCTTCTGAAGAAATGCATCGAAGACAAGATCCGCCTCTTTGAGGAGCAGGGCCCCGAAGACCTGGGAGAGAAGGTGAGTGCTGTGTGTCCAATGCCTCAGCCGACTGCCAGCCATTGGCTCCAGGGCTGGGCTCCGTCTCCACCCTCGTGCTGCTCCCAGAAACTCCCCCTTCTCCCTGTGCCCCTGCCCCTCCCTAGGTCTGCTTCCCCCCCCCCCCCCCCCCCCCGCGCTGCCTCTGTGGGCCATGGTGGCTGCCATGTGCATGCCTGATTCTGTCTCAGGCATCTGTATCTGTCCTCTCCCGTCCAGCTCCCTTTCTGTCTTGCACATCCTATACCACTTCTGCAGCCCTCTCTCCCTCCCTCCCTTTTTTCCCTCCTTCCTTCCTTCCTTCTGTCCCTCCCTCTTTATTTTCCTTCTTTCCTTCCTTCCTCCCTCCCTCCCTCCCTCCCTCCCTCCCTCCCTCCCTCCCTCCCTTCATTCCTTCCTTCCTGTTTCTTTCCTTCCTTTTCTTTTCATGCTAATGCTGAGGCTTTGAACTCAGTGTTTCTCCCTTAGCTTTTTTACTCAAGGTTGGTGATCTACCACTTGAGCCACAGCTCCCCTGCTCTTTTTTTCCCCTCTTAACAGGAGATGAGCTCTCACAGACTTTTCTGCCTAGGCTGGCTGTGATCTGAGATCCTCATTTCTCAGCCCCCTGGTCAGTCAGGATGGCCGGTGTGAGCCGCCAGCCGCTGGTCAGTCAGGATGGCCGGTGTGAGCCGCCAGCCGCTGCTTCTCATCCCCATTTCGTGCTCGGTGTTGTGTCGGGGCCTCACATGCCCCTCGGGGCTCCGTCCTGTGTCCCTCTCTCTTCCTGGCCTTCGGCTGCCTCTGAGTATCGGCTCTGCCCTCCAGTGTTCTCTCTTCCAAGAAGCCATCCCTAAAGACGTCTGAGGCCTGACCCAGACTCATGCTCCTCGCAGCTCAGCTCCTGAGTGCTGGGATTGCAGGCATGCGCCACTGCGCCCGGGCGCTCTCTGTGCAGATCCCTGCTGTATGAACTTAAGACACAGCTTTTTGTTGGTGAGCCCAGTGAGCCCGAGGAATGTTCTGGGCTCCTCCTCCCTGTGTTGCAGTGAGCTGGCTGTGGGCTCCCGGGATCTTCCTTCTCTTGAGCGTCCCAGTTCCCTGCTGTCTGTCTTCCATGTCTGAAAGCACTGGACTCTGTTCCAGCTGGGGTGGAGCTGCCGGCACAGGAGACACCGTCTTTGTCTTTCTCCATTGTGACCTGGAATGGAAACTTACAACCTATCCTTTTGTCATAGGTCTCCAATTTCATTGCCTCAGTGGGAGAAAAAAGTAATTGTGGCCATTTTTGGACTTTGTGGAGACTTTCTATGTAGTTTAACAAGTTCCTCGCCTGTCTTCAGAAAAGCCAAGTCTTTTCTGATTGGCTCACCAGGAGCCTGGAGGCTGCCTCAAGGAACTCTGGGAAAGTGGGCGGGACTGAGACCCGTGGACAACCCCAGGGGCTGTGTTCCTTTAGGACCAGTCGGGCCCTCTGCTGGGCACTGTAGCTCATCTTCTCTATCTGGCTCTGGTGTCTTGTTTGATCTCTGTTCCTTCTGCTTGTAAACATGAAGCCTATCAAGAAATGGGCTCATTTCTGTGAAGTGAAGGTCAGGTCCCTGTTGGCGCAGGTTCACAAGGAGCAGCCCCTCGGGTCCCTCTCCCAGGACAGAGTCTGTTCCAGGGCAGTGCCCAACTGGCAGTCCATTGCTTCAGTGTCTGGGCCCATCAGTCACAAGGCAGACATGAGGTGACTCCTGTTTTCATGTTGGGAAGTGAATCTGTCTATCTATTATTTACCACCCATCTGGTTATCAATCTATCTATGTATCTACCACCCATCTAGCTATCAATCATCTATCATCTACTTATCAGTCATCATCTATCATCTATCTATCATCGATCTTTCATCATCTTTTGCTGCTCTTAGCACCGACACTTTTGAAGATTCCCCACCTCGCTCTGCGCAGCCCTCATTGCTGTTCTCGGCAGGAGAGCCCTGCTTAGGATGCGTAGCCGGAAGCGATTTACGCCCCCTGGATGAAGGGACCATTTCAGTTGTTTTCAGCACCTGAATGTTTCACACAGACTGAATCCCGCTCTGCGTGTTGAGGCGGTGGGGCAGCTCATGATGCTCAGCAGTGTGGCCAGGCTCGTGCTAGGCCAGGTCTCTGTAAGCAGCAGGGCCGAGCCTGTGTGCCCTACAGACGTCTGTTTGATGGGCCCGTCTTCTGGCGCTTGTCCTGCTGTTGTGACAGCCGACACACGAACTCCTCGTCAGTATTCTCCAGGAGTCCGGGAGGATGGGTGAACAGGACAGGGTCACGTGTGCCCCCAGCAGCCATTGTTTCTGGTCTCGTATGAGTGATCTTGCTCGGTCCGGATAGCACACCTCTCCCCATCTCCACTCCCCAGCCACTGTTCATTCTTGGCTGCCGGCTTTTCTGTGGCGTGGGCCTGCAGAGTTCACGAGCCACCCCGCCGCGTGGGAGGATCCCTGGTTCCGGCTGTGCTCTGTCAGCCGTGCGCCCCGCGGTGCTCCCGCAGCCGCCGCCATGATGAGCTCGGTGGCTGGTACTGGTTGGGGCTGCTCGCAGGCTGCTCTGACTCACTGGAGCATGAGAGGAAGTGCGCATGTGCAGGTGGCCTGGCCTTGCAACAAAGCTGGAAGAGAAGGCGGATGGGAAGCCCCTTGCGGGCAGGGAGAGCCTCCTGCTTCTCCTCAAGCCTGCCGTACCTCTAGCTTATCTCCTGGGGCGGCCTCTGCCTGTTCGTCTCCCTCAACAATACCCAGAATTCCTTTATTTGCTTTTGTCCTGGGGATGGAACCCAGGACCTTGCTGATGCTGGGCAGGAGCTCTAACCACTGAGCCACATCCCCAGCAGATCCTCGGCTTCTCATTCTAATCCCTACATCCACCTTCCAACCACAGATGATTACCTGGGTTTCTTTGGATGGTTTGAGTTCTTTTCTATATTTGAATTTTTTCCCCTATATCATCTATTTAAGAAGTGTGACTTTTCATCTTTATAAATCCCTTCCTCTCCTTCCCTCCCCTTCCCCTCCCTTCCCTTCCCTTCCTCTCCCCTCCCTTCCCTCCCTCTCCCTCCCCCTCCCCCTCTCCCTCCCTCTCCTCCCACTCTTTCTCTCTCTCTCTCCTTCCTTCCTTCCTTCCTTTCTCTCTCTTTTTTTTCCTTTCTTTCTTTCTTTCTTTCTTTTCTTTCTTTTCTTTCTTTCTTTCTTTTTCTTTCTTGTCTGTTGTGGGGCTTGAACTCAGGACCTAGATACTGTCCCTGAGCTTCTTTGTGCTCAAGACTAGTGCTCTACCACTTGAGCCACATTGCCACTTCTGGTTTGGGAGTGGTTCGTTGGAGATAAGAGTCTCACAAGGACTTTTCTGCCTGGTCTGGCTTCGAACTGTGATCCCCAGGTCTCAGCCTTCTGAGTAGCTAGGATGACAGCCCTGAGCCACTGGTGCCCGGCAACTTTCTCATTTGTCTTTAGTTTCTTGCAAGGTTCATGTTCTTTATATTTACCAATGTCATTCCACTTCTTGACAGTTGACTAGAAATTCTAGCAAGACCATTGGCCATCTCTTTGAGGCTGCCTGTGCCTCTGGCATGTTCCCAGTGGCCATCGCTGCCTCGACATCGAGCCACGCTGCCGGTTCTCTTCCTCCCCTCTCTGTGGATTTGTTCTTTGTTTTTAAAAAAACCCACGTCTTCTGTGTGATGGGAAGGGACACATGGGAGAAGTAATACTTTGAACTTTTGTTAAGATTGAAATGTATTGCTTCTGCCTTCATACTTGACAGATCATCTGACAGACTAGGAAATTTTCTGGTTTTTGGTGAAGAATTCCTCCTCTTCTTTAATCTCTCTTTCTAGAAAGGCAGTTGCTTAGGTGTTGATATCTGTTTCTTTACTGTTTTCCTCCATCATTTTGCTTTACTTATGAGAGATAGCCTACATTTTATCTCATATTTCATTCATGTTTTTATTTTTTAGCTAAATTTTTGTTTGTTTTCTTTTTTTCTTTGGTCAGTTGTGGGGCTTGAACTCTGAGCGTGGACGCTGTCCCTCAGCTCCAGCACAAGGCGAGTACTCTACTACTTGAGCCACAGCTCTGGTTTTCTGGTGGGGTTTTTTTTTTTTTTTGGGTCCGGTCATGGGGCCTGAACTCTGGGCCTGGGCACTGTCCTCAGCTCTTCAGCTCAAGGCTAGCGCTCTACCACTTGAGCCACAGCACCACTTCCGGCTTTTTTTCTTTTTGCTTCTGTGGTGCTGAGGAATCGAACCCAGGGCCTCATGCATGCAAGGCAAGTGCTCTACCACTGAGCCACCTTCCTAGCCCCTTTCCGGTGGTTTTTGTTGGTGATAAGAAATCTCATTGACTTTCCTGCCCAGGCTGGCTTTGAACCACGATCCTCAGATCTCAGCCTCCTGGGTAGCTGGGATGACAGGCGTGAGCACCGGCGCCCGGCTTGTTACTACTTTTGCTTCCCATCTCACTCCCTCATTTCTTTCGGCCTTAAAGAAAACAGATGCTTCTTTTCAGTCTGTCTCTTCACCAGCAATTGCCCACGTTAATGTTTGTCACAGCATGCATATGTTACATGATTACAAAGCAACCATTTAAAAAGGCAGGAGAAAACAACTCAATGTTGCAACCCATTATTATGTTTTAATTATTATCTCAAGTAGCTGTACTGTGGCGGTGCCATTAAACAAAGCGGTTTATGAATACCATGCTTCCTGGTCACCCTTCAGCAATGCCCCTTTGACCTGCTCCTTCCCTTACTTTTCTTAGTTTTGTGGTATATGTACAATGAACTTAACGGCGCTCTCCCACACTCCCCTACGTCTCCCCCCCCCCCCCCCGCCTTGCATGTACTCATTTCCTGGTGCTGATTTTGTTAGGCTTTGATGGAGTCTTTTAAAAATATCACACTGTTTGAATTCTATTCTACTTCAGTTAATTCACGTGTAACCACTTGCATACCACCCAGTGTGTTTACTTGCAGATGTATAGGCTCATTCTAGCTACTCCAGATGAGGGGTACCCTGCAACCTTTGTCTCTCTGAATCTGGCTTCACTTAATATCATTTTTTCCGTCTTTCCATTTCTTTACAAATGGTGAAAAATCGTTTTTTCTTCTAATGGATGTGTAACATTCCATTGTGTATATGTACCACATTTTCTTGAACCATTCATCCATTGAAGGGAATCTTTTTTTGAGCAATTCAAAGTTATTCAATTGAATTACTACTACTACTACTGCTACTACTAAGATTATAATAAAGTAATAATAGAGGCAGCTCCAGGTTATTAATTATTAGATGCTGTCTAGATGCAGGACATTGTACTCAGTGGTCTGTGCTGTTTTGTTGTTCCCCTTTTCCAAGAAAAAGTGAGACTCAGCTAGTTCTTAAAGTCACATGCAAGAGATAACAGACCAACTTTAAACAAAGTATATCAGCAAAACCCGTGCTGAGTACTCTAAAGCAGTGCCCTTCATTTGTATGAGGTATTTTCACTGGATTATGGAGACTGTAGGAGGTAATCTCTTTCCAAGAATAGAAACGAATTTCCTGCCTTTAAGACTGAAGCACTAATGATGTCTCTTTAGCAAAACTATTTCCTTAAACCAATTGTAAAGAAATATTTTGAGTCCTGTGTTTCGAGTTTCAGGTTTTAGCACCAAATGTAGCGAATTATTTTAAGTACCAGGAGTTTGAAGGAAGAAAAGATCAGAAAGAGGAACTCAAGGGCCAACAGGTGTATTGGAAGGGTAGTCATTCTTCAGTTCAGCTGGACAAGAAATGGCACATCTCCCTTATACTAAGGTCTCTTTACTAGGCAGCAGGAGTGAGCGGGGGCAGAGGTGGGGTGGACAGACGGGAGCTGGCGAAGGGGCTTTTTGTGTAGAGCTGGAACCTTGAGTTTCAGGAAAGGACATTTTTAAGGCCTCAGGTCAGGGTCTGGCCCTCAGGTCACAGGTTACCTCTCTTATAGCCGCAGGGTGTGGTGCGGGGAGGGAGAGGGAGGTGAGGGGAAATGGTTCGGTGTTGTCAGCAGCAAGGTGGCATTTTTCAGGCTGTGGCTATCAAGAGGGGAGGGAAATGTTTCCATTGAAGCCATGTTCTTCACCAGGATTAATCCAGCCCACTTTTTCTCCACCCACCCACTTTCTCCTCGTGAAAGATGGAAGAGTCTTCACACGCTCCATCGCCCTGCTTACTCTTTAAACCCATCCAGCAGATGAGAACCAACACCCAGAGTGTGTCCTGCTGGCCTTTCTCTCCCAGTGTTTGGATGATGCACAACTCTCTCTTTTTATTTTTATTTTTTTGGTTGGTCGTGGGGATTGAACTCTGGGCCTGGGCACTGTCCCTGCGCTCTTCAGATCATGTCGAGCGCTCTTCTGCTTGAGCCACAGTGCCACTTTGGTTTTCTGGTGGTTACTTGGAGATTAGAGTCTCACAGACTTTCCTGCCTGGGCTGGTGTTGAACCACAATCCTCAGATCTCAGCCTCCTGAGTAGGTAGGATTATAGGCGTGAACCACCGGCACCCAGCGGATGCACAACTCTTGATGTGACATGGCCCCCTCTCCCCTCCCGCCCTTCTTCCCATGTGGAGGGACCTGACCTCTGACCTCCTGGGCTCTCTCCATCCCGTCCAAGGAAGGTGTTGGTGCTTGGTGAGACTGAAGAGCTCAGTCCACCTCAGCTCCCTCCTGTCTCTCGGGACGCCGACGGAGCAGCCTCCTCTGTTCCACGAGGGCCTGGGAGGGAGGCTGCCGTGTGGCGTCACTTGGTTTGTTTAGACGTGGGTCTGAATCCCATTTTCCAATCCAGGATTCATTGGTGGTGTGGCTGATGTTTGAGGTCTGTCCCTCCGTCCCTTGCATTAAGCTATACTTGTTTCCAAACTTGGGCAAGAAGGAGGGGCGCGATTTTCTGAACCCCTCGGGGTCCTGGGAGTGCTGGTTGGCAGGGCTGTGTCTGTTGGGAACTTAGAGGGCATCTCTGTGCCTAGAGGAAATTGGGGCAACAAATGCTTCAGAGAAAACCAGAAACCAAGGCGTCTGGATTTCCCAGTTCAGAGCATTTAGCAGCATGTGGTTCCAGCAAATGAACGCTTATTGTTTTAGATGTTTGAATTTTTAATGAAGTTTGTCATTAATACCTCACAGAAATGTAAACCTGCCATTTCCCAGGAGCTAGAGGATTCAAACCCTCTCTAGAAACATCATCTCACAGTGTTAGAATTGACCAATTGAGTATCCGAAGGAAGTAAAGAAAAGGTTTGGGAGGATCCTAAAAATCCTCCTGTCTGCGTTCTCACTGCGCACACGGAGGGCTTTGTGGTTCCTCCCAGTGGGAGGCTTGCATTTACATCTGCAGCGCTGCTCAGGAGGCTACAGACTGTGTAAGTGGAGGAGACAGAGCAAAGAGACCGGGACAACTAAGCCAGCGGTGCTTCATGTGACAGAGAGCCAGTAAAGAAGGTTGTTCAGGTCCCGGTGGCTCACATCTATAGTCCTGGCTACACAGGAGGCTGAGACTTGAGGATCACAGTTTGAAGCTAGCCTGGGTAGGAAAGTCGATGAGACTCTTATCTACAATTAACTACCAGAAAACCGTTCATGTTGCTGTGGCTTAAAGTGGTAGAGCACTAGCCTTGAGCAGACAGAGCTCAGGGACTGTGCCCAGGAGCCGAGTTCAAGCCCCAGGACTTACTACAACAGCAATGAAAGGAGCTCTACAGAGAGAACCCAGGCCGGATGGGCTGGATTCCCTCCCATGTTCTCATGAGGGTGGGGAAGTGGATGAGAGGCGTGTACACCGCCACCCGGGGCCAGGCAGGGCCAGCCAGAGACCGAGAGAGGAGTGAGTGCCTGAGCCGGCCCAGGCCCAGGGCCCAGGATGACGATGGTGCTAGTGAGGCTCCTTCCAGCAGCCCTGGGAAATGCCGCCGAGTGTGGGACACCCCCCACCCCCACCCCCCATCTCAGCGTCAAAAGAGGGAGCTCCCCTGCACTCTGTTCTAGCTCCAACTAGTGGATCTCAAAAAAACATGGCCGGAAATGATGGACTTGTGTCCAGGTAACTTCACTACATCCCAGAAAATGGCCTCACTGGTGGTTCTTGCCTGTCATCTTAGCCACTCAGGAGGCTGAGATCTGAGATCAAGGTTCAAAGCCAGCCCGGGCAGGAAAGTCAGTGAGACTCTTCTCTCCTGTTAACCTCAAAAAGCTGGAAGTGGAACTGTGGTTCAAGTGGTAGAGTGTCAGCCTTGAGCAAAAAAGCTAAGTGGCAGTGCACAGACCTTGAGTTCATGCCCCACTACTGTCACAACAGAAGTGAAAATAAAAACTTAGTCTTCAACCAGAGAAGAGACTACATGACATACATTGGGGACACAGCTAAAGTGGACAGCACCATTCTTGTTTACAACAATGCCAGTGAGAGGACAGCGGAGAAATGTCTTCACTCTGGGAGTGTTCTGTCTCCTAAAATTCTGCACCCCAAATGTCCCTTTCAAGAATGAAGGTGTAGGATATGTTCTGTCAGACCATGCTGTAAGAATTCCACTCAAACTGAAAAAAAAATAAAAAAACTTCTGTGTAGAAGATCCCTTATCAGATGTAAATTCAGAACTATATCAATAGAGAAGGCTGTAAATGGCCATTGCATAAGTGAATACATCACTATTTTATTTGTAAAAAAAAATCTCTTCAAAGTCAGATGGACTGAACATGCAGAGGGATGTTATTCAGCCATAAAAAGATTTCAGTTACGTTGTACGACAAGTAGACTGAACTAAAAAACATTACGTTCAGTCAAAAAGAAAAATCAGGTCCCAGAGGTTGTATTCAGTGCATCAGTTCCGGTGACTCATCCAGAATCAGTCAAACTGTAGCAACAGGGAGAAGGTGGTTGTTTTCCACAGGGTGTGCATTTCCTGGGGTGGTGACAGTTTCGGCTTCTCAAGTCTGAATACTAATGTTGGCTGTAAAACAGCTGTAATTTTATGACACGTGGATTTCGCCTCAATACAGATTTTTGAAAAATTGATTGCTCTGCAGAAACAATAATGACTAGTGTAAGCGTGACAGCAGGTAAGTTTTATATGGAAAAACTAAAATGTATGACAAGAATAACACGTAAGACCAGGAAGGGAGGTGTGGCAGTAAGCCAGGCCCAGTGCTGTAATGTCCGTGATGGAAGCCTGAGACAGGCTTCAGTATAAACTCTGCAGTGACAGCACAGATGACAGCTGGTCTACCAGCGAAGGAGAGTGGAAGGAAATGCTCAGTCCAGAAGATGACCAAGTGTGACCCTAAAATTAAACAATCGCACTGAGTGAAAAGAAGCCAGACCCTCCCAGTGCATCCCAGGGTATTCTATTTCCAGACAGCTCCTGGAGAGTGCAGATGTGCCCGCAGTGTGCAAGCCAGAAGAGTGAAGCCTGGGAGGGTCACCCTGCAGGCGTTAGGACTGCCGCGGGGGTGCTCGGTGCTCCCTGGCGCTCAGATGTGTAGAAATGTCCAAACTTGGCACATTGTGTGTTTCCAGCAGGTGTGGGCCACCACGGGGCAGGCTGTGTACTTCCCCTAGGCCTGGGAGCTGTCCTTCAGGATGCAAGCCCTGTGTGTTTGGCGGTGCTGCCATCGACCACTTGCAGATGAGGAAGGGCAGGTCCGGGGGCTTGGTGACTGCCGGGGTCCCTCGTTAGTGGCAGTAGAGCTTGAGTTCTTGCTTCTGCTCAGTTACACTGTGAGGGTTTGGTCCATGGAACCTCTGCCTCTTTCCTCCCTTCTCTACCCCTTAGTGCATCCTGCGTTCCTTTACATGTGTTAGTGCTTGTAAGCATACAACTATGATTTCTCTTTGTAAATTGGCAGTGAAAAAGTGACAATGGGGAGAGGTCTTGGTTGGGGGACAGTATGACATGTGTATCACGTTAGGGGCTCCACTTCCAAGCGCCCCTGTAGAGAAGTCATCCGATGTGGCTCTTGGCACCCCCTTCCCATGGGACTACCCCTCATCTGTGGAGGACGCAGGGCGGACTGCAGGCTGATGCCACGGCTGGCGTCCATTTATTTTTAGTTACCATGGGAACCTGTCAGGAGGGCTGTCACCTGGTTTTCCAGATTGGAAAAAAGGCTGAGCTAGCAGTATCTCTGCAAGATGCTGCCAGCAGGCCAGCCTGTGTCTCGTGAGGGCTGGCAGGGAGGCCGGTGTGGCCTGGGAGCTTGGGAACATGGGGACAGATGTACAGAGCTGTGGAGGCTTCAAGCAGCAACTTGGGAATTGGAGGCCCAGGGAGGCAAGGATGGGGGCGCAGACATGATGCAGGGAGTGCAGCGGGTGGTCATGTGGAGTCCCAGGGCGGGTGGTCGGGGATGGGACCTTTCATCTCCCAGGGAATGGGGTGGGGCAGGAAGGCTTTGAGCAGGACAGCAACAGGGCGGGATAGGAGACGGAATGAATGCAGCTCACTGCAGAAGCCTGGTGTCCTCAGACACCAGAGAGGCGCCATCTTGGGAGCTCCCTGCGGAGTCCCAGGGCCTCTCTGCTCACCGGAGCCACACCTGGCGCGCAGCATCCTGAGCTGATTGTGGAAGGCTCTGGCCCTCCTTCGGGGCTTCACTCCCTGCTGTCTGGTTGGGTCCACCCCCTGCAGGTGCGGGGAGAATTGCTGCGGGAGAGGGTGCAGCGGCTGGAGGCCCAGGAAGCTCGCTTCGCGGAATCGCTGGTTGCTCTGCAGTTCCAGAAAGCAGCACGGGCCACCGAGACCCTGTGGGCCTATACCGCCCTGCTCAGCATCCAGGACTTGCTGCTGGAAGAGCTGAGTGAGTCGGAGACGCTGACCAAGTCAGCCTGCACCCAGATCCTGGAGTCACACAGCCTGGTGAGTGAGGGCCGGAGGGCGGGGGACCAAGGGAGGGGACCTACAGAGGGCACTGTGCAGTCTGGCTTGCGGCTCCTGGGGCTTTTCCACATGGGGCTTTTCCACATGGCCACAAAGGGCACATCTTCCAGTGGGTGCCATAATTTAATTGGCAGTGTCCTCTTTCCTGCTGTTACACAAATCAACAGGGTGCTGGGCATGGTGGCTCATGCCTATAATCCTAGCTACTGAGGCTGAGATCTGAGGATTGTGGTTTGAAGCCAGCCCGGATAGGAAAGTCTAGGAGATTCTCATCTCCATCAAAAAGCCAGAAGTGCAGGTGTAGCTCAAGTGGTAGAGTGCCAGTCTTGAGCAGAAAAAGCCAAGGGACAGTGTCCAGGCCCTGAGTACAGGTACACACACACACACGCACACACGCACACACACACACACTATCTTTCAGTGAGGCACATCCTACATGCAAGCATGTTGGATTTCATTTTATAATTCTAAATATTGCCATTGCTCCTAAGTGTTGTGTTCTTTTGAGAACAGTCTAGCTATAGTAATAACTGTTTGAGACTTATTTTAGGTCCCTTAGGTGTAGATCTTACAATGCCACGTACTTTCTCTGTTATTACAATAGTTGGTTGCGGGTGTGTCCCTGGTGTGGGCAGAGGGCCCTAAGCTGTGAGTGGCCAGGCCCTCATCTAGGAGCTGGCCCTGCTGACACAGTCCGGAGCCGTGCTTTGTAAGGTTATTAGGTAAGCACGATTAATAACAAGCTGTAACTTTGTGTGGCTTTCCAATTAAGCACTTTGTCACACCTCGTTAATTATCGAGCAGTGCTGTAAAATAGGTGTTTCTGTTACACTCAGCTCCCAGGAGAACGAATTGAGATTTGAACGAGTGACAGGAGACATTTTTGTGAAGATTTTATGGCTCATAAATGACAAAAACCAAGCCGGGCGTGGTGGCTCACACCTGTAATCCTAACTATTCAGAAGGCTGAGATTTGAGGATCATAGTTCAAAGCCTGCCTAGACAGGAAAGGCCATGAGACTCTTATCTACAATAAACCACTCAGAAAACCAGAAGTGGTGCTGTGGCTCAAGTGGTAGGGTGCTTGCCTTGAGCTGAATAACTGAGGGACAGTGCCCAGACCCAGAGTTCAAGCCCCACGACTAACAAATAAATAAAATAAATAAAATAAATGACAAAACCAGAAATCAGCTTGGCGCTGGTGGCTCACGCCTGTAATCCCACCTACTCAGGAAGCTGAGATCTAAGGATTGCATTTTGAAGCCAGCCTGGGCAGGAAAGTTTGTAAGGCTCTTTTTTTGTGTGTGAGTTTTTTTTTTATTGTAAAAATGCTGTATAGAGGGGTTACAGTTACATGAACAAGGTAATGAGTACATTTCCTATTGGGCATTGTTGCCTCCTCTTTTGTTTTCACCCAGCCATATCTTCCCTCCCACCTCCCCCCCCATGAGATTCCTCCCCCCCCAAAAAAAAAAGCTGGAAGTGGAGCTGTGGCTCAAGTGGTAGATCTCTAGCCTTGAGCCAAAATCTTAGTGACAGTGCCCAGACCTGAGTTCAAGCCCCAGGACTGGTGCATGCACACATGTGCACGTGCACACACATACATGCATACAAACCCTAAACCCAGAAAATCAGGGTGATACCTGTTCTTTCTTTAAAAAAACGGCAGCAGACTCTGGAGAATCTGAGGCTGGTTTTGATCAACGTTCTACATCTTGCACTGTGAAAACTGTTTGCAAACTGCAAGTAGGGCCAGGGTCACAACTCAAACCTGTAAGCCCAGCTACTCAGGAGGCTGACATCTGAGGATTGAGGCTTGAAGGCAGTCCGGGCAGGAAAGCCCAGGAGACTCTTACCTCCATTTACTTACCAAAAAGAGCCAGAAGTGGAGCTGTGGCTCAAGTGGTAAGGCACCGGCCCTGTGCACAAAAGCTTAGGGACAGTGCCCAGACCCTGAGTTCAGGGTCTAGGACCTGCAACAAAACAAGACAATACAAATTTGCATAAGAATGGTAGGCATTCTAGTGCAAAGCCTCCAGGAATGGATGGATGAAAATACGCAGGCTCTTTCAGGTTTTCTGAATCTTGAAGCTCCCCAGGAAGCAAAGCTGCCCTGCGATGGGCTAAACTCACAGAGCAAGGAAGCTCTGGAGCCCTGGCTCGTTAGGGGAGCAGCAGGCCCTGGGCCCAGAGATGAATGTGCAGACCTGCTTTCCTAGGCAAGAACAGCACCTGCTGGCAGAACCTGCCTGCCTCCAGCCTGCTCCCAGTGTGGAACGAAGTCTCCCTGTGAATTTGGTTCCATCGTTTCTGGTACCCCCCAGAAAGAATCTAGATGGGAGTCAGCCATTCAATGATCATTTCAGCTAAAGGTGATCAGTTCAGTTAAAACAGTTCCAAGTTGGTTGATTGACTGTCCTGGTCCAAAAAAAGGACAAATCCTCTCCAGAAAAAATAAGTATTCTCAGTGGGGAAATCAAGATTTCTACAGCTTGAATTCAGCCAAATAAGAGTTCTCAGTGGGGAACGGGGAAGTTACTGGCCCAGGAGAAACAAAAATAACAGATTAGGTCTTCACAGGCTTTCATACATAAGTTACCAGGAGAATGTAGGATAATGAGTGTGAAATTACTCAAGATGGCCAAGATAGTATAGAAATATCTTGAAGCCTATAAGACAATAAGGTTGCCTTAACATTCAGCATCAAATGATGAACCTGTGGGAGGGGAGGGAGCCCAGGGCTTTACAGAAAGAAGTGTTGAGCGCAATGCCATCCAGCATGCAACTCCGCAATCTCCCCGAATCCACGGCTGCGGGGTCAGCATGGAGGTGGACTACTGTCCTGAGTTCCCTCTGGGGAACACAGGCCTTGAGAGTGAAGGTCAGGTCCAAGGTCATGAAATGAGTCAGAGGCAGAGTGAAACTCAGGAGCCCAGGAATGTGAGACACACGCTTGGTCCAGCCTCCATCACCCGGTGTCCTGACGCCACCATGACTTGGATTCCTAACGGGATGTAATCCTCCCTTCCCCGTTGGATTGCAAGGCTCTTTTGAGTGACACTGAAGCCTGCCATCTGTGCTTGGTCGGGAAGAGGAGGGTCCCTGGGTCCTGGACTGGCGGCAGTGGGGGCGAATCGGATGGTGCCATTACTCAGCCAGTGCCGGGCAGGGGTGTGTGGCCCTCCCCTTGGTTTTGCCTCTGGAGGGAGACAGCCGGCTTCGCTGTGTGTAGTAGACGTTCATTCTGTAACCGGATCATTCTGTGCGTACCGCTTTCCTGCTGGAAATGAACTTTTAAGCTGTGAGACACTCAGGAGAATTTTATACAGCGTGAAATGAACTACTTTGGGAGAAATGATGCCTTAGAAAGTGATATCGTGTGCACCTCCCTCTTTGAATGACTGAGACTCATTTTGGGAGACTGGTGCGTGGGCAGGGGATTGTGTGAGGGAGCGGAGTGGCGAGGATGGGCACATTTCAACAGGAACGGCTTTAAACCCGTGGTGCCACCCAGACTGACCGAACCCACAGCATTTCATTGGCAAAATTGCTAGCACTGGGCTGGCATTTCTCCATCTGTGTACAGGAAGCTCATGAGCTGGCGCACTGTGGGCACCATCTATGTACAGGAAGCTCATGAGTTGGTGCACTGTGGGCGCCGTCTGTGTACAGTAAGCCTGTGAGCTGGCACACCGTGGCACCATCCGTGTACAGGAATTCTGTGAGCTTGTGGCGTGGGTTCTGTGGGCCTGGCCACAGCTGCTACAGCCCAGCATGCACCATGCACAGCGGATTCAGGCAGATGCCCGACAGAACACCAGTGCCAGGTGGCAGCCATCAGTCATGGCACTGACAGGAGACTTGGCCCTGGCCTTGGGAGCTCACTGCATCAGCAGGCCCAGACCATACCTGGGCAGGCCTCTGTCAGGTGCTGAGCGAGGGCAGGGAGCTCTGGGTACCATGACCGGAGGTGGGCCACAGGCCCAGGCCCCATGTCCCCCAGTCACATCCTGTATGAGGACAGCAACATCAAAAGTGGGCGTTAACTCTGGCATGAGGAGGGGCGCCTAGAGGGTGTGGTGAGCACTGAGCAGCTTCCTAAGCCGGACTCTGAGGAGACTCAGAGCTGGTCAAGGGTCGTGCCTGTGGGCATGCGTGAGGTCAAGGGTCGTGCCTGTGGGCATGCGTGAGGCACATCACAGCTCTCAGGCACGGCTGGAACAGCTGGACAGAGCCATGTAAGGCTAGTCCTGCGGCCGCAAGGTTCCCTGCTATACCACGATGAAGGTCAGGTGTGGGTTTTTTGGTTTGCTTTTCGTGTGTGTATGTGTGTGAGTGTGTGTGTGTGTGTGTGTGTGTGTGTGTGTGTGTGTGTATCCCTTTTTTTGCTCAAGGTTGGTGCTCTACCACTTGAGCCATAGCTCTGCTTCTCTGTTTTTGGGTAGTTAATTGGAGATAAGAGTCTCAGACTTTCCTGCCTGGGCTGGCTTTAAACTGAGGTCCTAAGATCTCAGCTTTCTGAGTAGCTAGGGTTACAAGCGCCCAGCGAAGGCCAGGTTTTGTCCTTTAGTCCAGTGACCTCAGCAATGGGACTCACCTCTCCCCACCCCCTCCACACCCCTACATCTGCAGGAGCTGCAGGAGCTGGAGAGGAAGCTGGAGGAGCAGCTGGCGAGGCAGGAGGAGGCCCAGCAGCAGCAGTGGGGGACTGACGGACCTGGACTTCTGAGCGAGCCTGGGGAGGTGGAGCCTGAAAAGCAGATCGCTGACACCCTGCAGCAGGCCCTGAGCAAGGGCCAGAAGCTGCTGGAGCGCCACCAGCAGAGGTAGGCCGGGCGGCCCACGCCCTGGGCAGCAGCTGCCCTTCCGCCTCTGCCAGGTCGAGCCCAGGGCTGGGCCATTTCCCCGACAACCTTGTGTACTTGCAACACTGCATTATAACATCAAAGTTGGCTACTCAGGAGGCTAAGATCTAGGGATCATGGTTCAAAGCCGGCCCAGGCAAGAAAGTTCATGAGACTCTTACGAACCACCAGAAAGCTAAAGTGGAGTTAGGGCTCAAATGCCAGCCTTGAGCAAAAAAGTTAAAGGACAGCACTTCAACCCAGAGTTCAGGTCCCAATACCAACACACACACACACACACACACACACACACACACACACACACACACACACACAACATAGCACAGAGAAGTCCCATGCACCTTCCCCCAGCCTCCCTGCCTGCTCACGTGTTATATAACCATATGTCAGAAGAAACAGGGCTGACACAACACTGTTGAGTCTAGCATGCAGAACGAAGAGCAGAGTCACTGTGCAGCATTAAAAATCCTGCTTTTAGAGAATTGTGGGACAGACACACCCCAGTCTTCCTTCTTTGTTCTTTACCTTCCCGCACAATTAACTTTACGCAATTAGCCTCTTGGCTGTGGTGGCATGAAGAACTCTGGGGAAGACGTAATTTCTTCCAGCTCTCTAGTTTCCCACTGTGGAAAGGGACGTGGAAGGGAGGGGCGGGAAACTGTCTGCTGCGCACAGTGTGATTCGTTTTTTGAAAACACTCACAAATTAATTGGAAGGAAACAGACCCAGTTTTAATGGGTGTGATTTCTGGCTGATGAGATTATGGGCGATTTTTATCTGTTTGATTTTGCTTTTCTGCCTGAATACAACATCAAAGTCTAATTCAGTTCCATTGAATGCATTGGCCCTGGGGAAATACTTAAAGGTGCTAATTTGATTCCGGTGGGAGTTGGGGAGTGTGTTATACTCACTGGTGTTCTGCTGGAGTTTGGGTTGGGGTTGTTCCCACAGAAGCACTGGGTTATAAAAGAACCAATGAAATGTGGGGGTAGGGCCATGATGCTGGCTTTGATTGGCCAGCGAGGAGCGAAACCCAGCCCCGTTTCCTGTCCAGGTGTCTGGGAGCCTCCTGTGGAATGGCCCTGTTGGTGTTGGTCTGGTGCTCAGAACAGGGCCCTCCGTGGACAGTGCTCTGCACCGGGGACAAGTGGCCCCAGGTGTTGGTCTTGGTCCTGGCCTTGAGGATGAAGGCAGAACTTCCACAGGGTGATAATAAGAGCAGGTTCCTTGGGTTCCACGGGGCTTCTCATCCGGCAGTCACCCTTGGCCACACCATGTGGGGCTAGGAGAGGAAAGCAAGTGTCTCAGGCCACCGTTTGTGTGTGTGTGTGTGTGTGTGTGTGTGTGTGTGTGTGTTAGACCTGTGACACTGGAGCCACGTAAACAATGAGTTGCTCGCGGGCTGGCGTGGATTTGCCTTTCTCTAGGGTAAGGGAGGAACAGCAGAACAGTGCCATCCTGGAAGACTTGCTGGAGAGCATGGAGAACGACACCTTTGCCACCCTGTGCAGCCAGGTGAGAGGATGCAGGCCCCTGCTGCGTCTGTGCCCACCTGCGGGCACTTGGGCTTCCCGGGCCCTGCAGCGTCTCCCGGGCTGTGGTGAGGGGAGACGCAGCCTGGAGGGGAGGGGAAGGTTCTGCAGACTGCGACCCTGCGGTCACCTGGCCCCACAGAGACAGCAGGAGACAGGAAGGGACTGCCCTCCAAGGACGAGCTCTTCTGCGGTGGTGACTCGGGTACCACCGAGAGCCGGGGAGGCTGGAGGGAGAGGGCGAGCTATGGGAGCCAGGGTATTAAGCAGAGGTGTCTTTTTGACAGCTCTGGGAATCAGAGCATGTTTTTTGAGCTGAGCCCATAAAATATTTATCACCCCAGGACGTGAAGCGCTAAGGATATAATAAATTTAAAAAAAAATGACCGTCTATCAAATCTAGAGGCAGATGTGAGCTCCCCGTCCCCCTCCTGTAGGAGCTGAGACTGACATCTTACCTCTTGAAGATGACCATGGTACCTGGGGCCACGCTGTGCCGGCTCCTCAGCCTGGTGCTGCCCACCGCCTCCCAGCCGCAGCTGCTGGGCCTGCTGGACTCGGCCAGCGAGAGTCACTCAGACCCCACTGTGGAGAACGAGGCCGATCTGGGCAGGAGGAGGTGAGTTCCGTGTGCCGGGGAGAGCGAAGCCAGTCTGGGCAGGAGGTGAGTGCTGTGTCATGGGACTGCCCCTGCGTAGCTCCTGTGGGGACCCCAGGGCCCTCACAGGTCGTCAGGTCCCACATCCCACTCCGCTGGCCCCACGAAGCAGGACTGGGAGGCCGAGTTTTTGTTTTTAGACTCTGATTTTGTGACCAGTTTATTTTTCAACTAGGATCTTAGGAAGAAAAGCTTCACTGGGACCTTACATACGTTCAGCATGTCCACTGGGGAAAAAAGCATGAAGGGAAAAGGAGTTCCAAACCCAGCCATGGTGTTGTTGGCATTTGGTTGCATTTCTTCCTCTGCACTGTGTTTCTCTGCTGGGTTTGTGGCTGCCTTTGTGCGTGGTGTTAGTGAGGTTGGTATATATGTGAGCGTGGTGTGTCTGTGTGCATGGTGGTGTACGTGTGCATCTGGTGTGTGTGTGTGTGTGTGTGTGTGTGTGTGTGTGCAATGAGAGAACTCCCCATCTTCCAGGGCCATTCTTGTCCCCTTGGGCCACCTTTCCTGCTGTACATGTCAGTTTAAGGATCACGCTTCTTACTCTCACTGGTACACATCACAGCTTGTGTATTTTTTGTGTGTGCTGGCACGTGGGCTTGAACTCTTCCTCATGGTGCTCTACCACTTGGCCTTGCCTTCGCTTCTGGCTTTTGGCTCATTAGTTGGAAATAAGAGACTCTGAAACCTGTGTGCCCCAGCTTGCTTTGAGCCGTAGCCCCTCAGAGCTCTGCCTCCTGCGTTCCTAGGATTATAGGTGTGAGCTGCTGGCTCCCGGCTGTAGATAGTATTCTGATGATCACAGGTCACTTCCGGTGGTCCCCGACCTGGAACAAGGGCAGAGAGCAGGACTCCCTGCCGAGCAGGGCCACGAGATACTCCATGGTGACACCCTCCAGGCTCCTGGTGGCAGCCCCTTGTCACCTGAGGGACTGGCCTGTAGGGGGTCTTAGGATGCCTAGTGACTGGAAGAGCCTATTCGTGTTTAAATCACAAGACTTTCTTCTTGCTGTCAGGAAACACCAGGAGTGGTGGCAGGATTTAGAACGCAAGCTGCGCGCAGATCTGGTGAGCAGAGGCCTGGGAAGGATGCTGTGGTCCCGCCAGAGGAAGGAGAGGTACGGAACTGGGCTGGGACCAGGTGCTTGCTGCCTGGTGGAGGGGTGGGGGGGCGGGACCATGAAGAGGAATAGATGACCCTTCCCTGAAGACCACGGACCTTTCTTCTTGGGCTTAAGGGTAAAGATAAAAGTCTGTAGCTATCAGGAGGTGATAGCATTTTAACGACTGTATTTATTTTGGCTAATAGCTGGGTTTTAATGGGATATAATTACCAAAAAGAATAATACCCTACGGCTGTTTGACTAGATAGTTCCCAAAGTCCTTTTACTTCTTGCTGCACGGAACCTTCCAGAAGGTGGGGACAGAAAACAAAAGCTTGGGGAGGCCACATTCAAAGTGCACAAGTGTAGCTGGAAATGGTGGAAATGGTCCTGAGACGAGGACCATCCAAGTTCCCCTTGGCTGCCTTGAACCTCCAGGCCTGTCTCTTCCCACCCATTTCCCTCTGATGCAGGCCTCTTTGGGCTGTGATCTTTGCTCACCCCGAGGCCAGCGGGAAGTGAGGGTCACAATGATCTTAGCTTGCTACAAACCATTGACCAATTATCTCTAGCAGAGAAGATTTAGGGGGTGAAGAAACCATCATCAGGTAAACCGATAAGGGCCACATATTTTGGAAACAGTGGCTGTCCAAGGACCATGAGCCCCGCCCCTTCGGTCATTCCTCGGTGCTAACACCAAGGAACTGAGGTTGTTGCATGGACTGGCCGTGATTAAGAGCTCTCAGCCACTGACAGCAGTGCACAACCCCATATCCAGTTCCAGATGTCGGAACACAGCTCCAAAGAAGTCAGGCCAGGCTATTGAACAAAAGAAACCAATTCCAACCCAAATAAAGGAACTTGAACTGGAGCTGTGCAACGGTAAAGCCCAGAACATGCCTGGGCCGCACTGATGGATGTGGAGGGGCACCGGGCTCACTGCAGCTGCCTGGAGACCGTGGCTGTCGGGTGGGGAGTGCCACACAGCACCGCATCCTCTTCCAGGCTCATACAAGCTCTAAGGCAGGACTTTGTGGTGGTGGCCTTGAAGCTGTTTCCGCCTGTGAGCCGGGGCCTCCAGAGGGACGCTAGGGCCAAAGCCTTGTCCTACACTGCTTGGGCCGAGAGAACACGCGTCTTTCAGTTGCGCAGGGTTCTCAGACAGTGATGGCATCCACCGCCGGGTTCATCCAGCCAGGCAGGCAAGGACAGCTGAGGGGCGGGATTCCAGCTGTCTTGTTCCAGTACATTCCCAAAGTCTGCCACACCTGTCATGGCAAACACATTTAGCTAACTTCCATGGCAGGTTTCACGAGGCTCTGGTGAGGGTAAAACTGTCATAGATTGGCAAATGCTTAAAAAGAAAATAAAAGCTCTTTCCAGTGAGGGGCGGAGGCTCTGCGACCCTGGTGTAGCTTTGCCTAGGCCCCCGGCACGGCTGACCTCACGCTAGCGGCTTGGCCACCACAGGCTGGGGAAACGCAACCTCTAATGGGCCCTGGCCAGGAAGGGCTCACTGTCAGGACACAGCAGGTGAGGATAAGCCCATCGTGTGGAACTTGATCTCCTGTTCTTGTCTTTAGCATACTGAGGAAGACGTGTCTCCCCATCAGAGAGAGGGCGGCGTTCTCTGGGAAAGGAAGCTGGCCACACCTTCCCCTGGAGCCCCTTGGGGAGCCCGCACCCATCCCCATCTCGGGGGCCGAAACCATCGATGTATTAAACACCGGTGAAAAGCTCTTCCTCTTCAGAAACCCCAAGGAACCGGACTTCTCGTTGCACATTCCCACCAGGAGGAAGAAGAACTTCTTGAACAGCAAAAAGGCCAGCAGGGCCTTGGAGCATCCCGGAGGGGTCTAAAGTGATAAAGATATGTATGTTCTCCTGAGTACCTGCGTGTGCGTGCATGTGTGTGTGTGGATGTGAATGCTGAAACTGCTTGGAATCTATGAATTGCACGTGAAGACACAGGGGCCCACACATACGCATTCCCAAGGACGCCATTACCTCTGGCCTCATGAATTCCTGGAAGCCGCTCTTCTCTGTGTCACACGGGGGTGTGTCCCACGTCACTAAGGATCTGAGGAGACCCAGCCCCCACCATGCCCCAGTGCCCTGCTCTGTGACACCAGGTCTGTGTGTGACATGTGTGTTACACATGGTTTTTACAAAGGGAACTTTAAAAATAAATGTATATTGCACATAGCTCTTCATAATGGAACTCACCCTCTCTGTCTGTGGACGTCATTTGTGGTGCGTTACTTCTGTGTTTTCTCTTCCCGTTGTGATGTCTGAGAGGTTCTCCTGTCACCAGGTACCAGAAGAGCTGTGCTCGCACTAAGCAAGTCACCTGACCTTTCTAAGGCCTCATTTTTTGGTTTTGTTTTTTTCTAGCAACAAAATGGTGATGAGAATCCTTGGTAAGATGCAATTCAATTGCACAACTGTAAAGTGGTTGGTGGTGTCGCCTTGCAGGTCTCTGTCCTACTGTACTCATGTTGGTGACCTTCCTGGTGATTTCCTACTTTATAAAGTCTCGCTACAGTTGTGCACAGTTGAAGCCAATTGTACACGAGATTTCAAAAAAAATAGCTCAAAATTGTCAGCTATAGGCTGAAGAGCCTGGAACAATGGGAGGTGACTGAGCTGTTCAAAACCTGGGACTGGAACCTAAGAATAGCTCCTTTTGTTGGGGAAGATTACCTACTGTCTTTTATAAACCCATCGCACACACACATCCATGCACAAACACATATGCATGTATGTGCACACATACACACACACCACCACAGTGTGTTGGGAATGCCTGTATCTTTAGAGTAGATCAAGGTAGCTCCTGCCTCTACCACTTTTGAGCAAGTCATTCCCTCCCCCCTCCCCTTGACGGCAGTCTCTTCCTCTGTAAATCATGTATTCTAGTACATTCTTTAGGCAGCGATGATGTGAAGAGTGAAAATAATGAGTGTGATACAGGTTGGGTAAAATGTGGGTATGCAATCAATGAAGCTTATTTGATGAGATTTTTTTATACCCACAAAGTTGGGTGAGGCTGTTTTCTTGCATCTCGGTGGACCTCTGGGGTGCAGGTGCTTTGCAGGGAGGGCTGACCCAGGCATTGTATTTAGTGTTATTGTACCCAAACTCATGGAGCTGTTTAACCCCTAAGTCAAATTCTTGAGAAGGTAGAGAAGTCACGTCCTGAGAAGGTGGACACCTTTGAGAGGTGGCTAGGATCAGATGTAGTTGTTGGGGTGGGGTACATGTGACTCAGTTCTGGTGGATGGTATCCAAAGAGGAGGGGCTGCTGGGGCCACCCACCAGCTGTCTCCTACCACGTGCTGCTCTGCAGCACCTCGGGCCAGTACCAGCAAGGCCACTACGAGCCTCCAGAATCAGGAGCAAAATAACCTCTTCTCTTTACAGATGAGCCTGCCTCGTGCATTTTGTTAATGAAAAAATGAACTAGCATACATGGTAGCCAGTATACAATAGGTTAGCTCCAGGAAGAAGCTGGACTAAGGACTGGAGCTCAAGTCTGGGCTCCATTACTCATGAGCAGCTGAAGAAAGCCTCTTCAGGGAGCAACTGCCTTTGTACTCAGTCTTTTGAAAGTTCTTGCTAGTTCTGTAGATATAGCAATAATTAAAACAAGGAACTGTGACATGGACAGGACAAACAACAGGGAAATCTTGCTATGGGAACCGGGGAATGAGGGTGAATGTGGCAGGGGTACTTGAGAACAGTTGCATGCTTAGGACTCCCAGATATTTACTTGTCTCTAGGCTAGAGTTCCTGGGTCTCACAGTACAAAACAGGAGCCTCAGCCCTGAATACCGCAGCTTCCTCTGTACATCCCACCCTGACGTAATTTCCCCCTCCTGAGTGACACTCACAAGGTCGTAGGCAGCTCTATTTCTCGGCTCCCAACCCAGTGTCCAAACCCTTCCGATTGTTCCCTGGAATCGGCCTCCATATCTGAGCCTCTCTTGCCTTCTCCCATGTCAGCCAAATCATGGTGTCTCCTTTAAGGGCACAGCAACCTGCTGTCCCTGGGCCGGCCCTACCCCAGCCAGCCATGTGATAGTCCTCTTCCATCTGCTCCTGCTAAAAGATCCCCAGATGTCTTGTTCATCACCAGACCTCTCGTCATGATCCCCAGGCCTCCATGCGGAACCACCAGGGGTGGGTACAAGGAGGTATAACTGGATGTGTTTTGAGGTCTGCCATGGTTTGGTTTCCCAGGTGGCCACCTAGGCTCAACAAACCAGTCTAGTGATTTGAATTTAGCTTGTTCTTATTCTTCTAAGAGCTTGAGGTGAATCATTGGTCTATTTGTTTGGAACTCATGCTTTAATTTCAGCTCTATATTTGCTGTGTCACTGAAGCTTTGTCGTGTTCCTGATTCTAGCAATTTTCTGATCTCCGCTCACTGTTCAAAAGAGGGTATTTTCCAGTCTCCACGTATTTGTATATTCTTCTGTAGCTTTTCTTGATGTTGATTTAAAAAAAATTTTTTATTTCATTTTGTCTGATAACACATGGAATTGTTTCACTTTTTTGTTTTTGTTTTTTGGGGGTTTTTGCTTCATGTCCTAAAATATGACCTATTTTGGAGAAAGTTGCATGAGCTGCTGAGAATGAGTGTTCCGTGGCTGTTGGGGGAATATTCTATAGATCTTTTAAGTTCATTTGATCTGTCATTTAATTCTGAAGTCTCTTTTTGATATTTGGCCTGTATGACCTATCTAGCAGTAGGGCTGGAGCACTGACATCACATACTATTTGCTTTTTACATCCACTATTGCCTATTTTATGAAATTCTGTTGGTATTGTGTATATATGTTTATAGTAATTTTTTGATTATAGAGACCTGTGTCTTCTAATTTTGACTTGAGATCTGGTCAGATATGAGTATAGCTATTCCTTTGTGCACTCAGGCTTCATTTACTTGGAGTGACTTTTCCATCCTTGGGTTTGAAGGTCTGGGCGCTGTCCCTGAGCTTCTTTGTGTTCAAGGCTAGCACTCTACCACTCGAGCCACAGCACTGCTACTGGATTTTTCTGAGTAGTTTATTGGAAATAAGAGGCTCATAGACTTACATGCCCAGGCTGGGCATGAGCAATGAGCAATGAGCAATCCTCAGTTCTCAAGCCTTTTGAGTGGCTAGGATTACAGGTATGAGCCACTGGTACCCAGGTCTTTTCTATCCTTCCAGTTAAACTTATTTTTTCTGTGCCAGTGAAATGTGTTTCTTGTAGGTAACAAATGGTTGGGTCTTAGTTTTTAATCCAATTTACCACTGTCTTTTGATTGGAGAATTGAGACTATATTGAGGGTTATTGTTGAAAGATACGTAATTTTTGTTGTTTTTAATGTTTGATTTTTTTAAATCCTCATTTGCTTATCTATTCATCTAGTAAAGTTATTTTTTCCTGTCCTTTCATTGGTGCTTACTTCCTCTTTTCTTTGTAGGATTCTATTAGGTGTCTTCACAGTGTCGGTCTGGTAACCATTAATTCCTTTAGTGTTAATCAGAAATGTTTTCATTTCTTCTCATTTTTAAGAATGCCTTTGCTGGGTACACTAATCTGGCAGTTCTTTTTAGAGCTTAAAATCCATTATCCTGTGCCTTCCTTGCTTTTATAGTTAGTTGAGAACTCTGCTGTTACTGACAGGTTTGTTTATATTGGACTGGTGCTTCTCTCCTTTAGTGTTCAATAGTCTTTCATTGTTCTGTGTACTAAGGAGTTACAATTACATGAGCAAGGTAAAGAGTACATTTCTTATCAAGCATTGTTGCCTCCTCTTTTGTTTCCCCTTATCATTCCTGCCCTCCCATTTCCCCCTCCCCATGCCCCCATTGTACTTAGTATTTTAACTATACGAAGTTCTCTTCTGGTTGTTTGGTGTTACAAAGGCCTCCTGTTATTTTACATAGTAAATTTCTGTTTCTTTGTCCTGCGTATTTTCTCCTTTTTCAATGTCCATGATTCATAGGTTTGGTCTTTTAATAGTGTTCCAGAGGTCTTGTACTTCCTTTTTCCCCCTTATCATTCTTTGAATGTTCTAACTCAGGTATATCGTCTTCAATCTCTGATAGTCTCATTTCTATGTGATCCAGTCTTTTAGCTTTTCAAAATTTTTACTTAAGCTTTTCACTTCCAGAATTTCAATTTTCTTTTCAGGGTTTCCTATATCTTCATACAATTCTTTTTTCATATGTCTCATTGCCTTCCTTTTATCATCCAGAGTCACTAAGTTGTTAGTTGCCCTAATTCTGTGGATCGTTCTTGTAACCATTCTTCTGAAATGTTGGGATTTATACACTTCACTTTCATTAGTGTATTGTTATGGATTTTTGTCTTTTGAGGCTGTCATAATCTTAGTTCTTGTTTTGATGTTGGAATTTGTGTGTCTGTGGCCAGGATATCTTAATTACCTGCAGTCTTTTGGTTGAAGTATTTCCTGTGGAACTGAGTGAGGAGGTTAATATAGTTTCTCATCACTGGATTGCAGGTGCAGTCCACATGCCCACATGCCCAGGGCATGATGCCAGATCCTCAGACCACTTAGAAGAAAACTGCTAGAGTCTCTTGCCGTTCCTCCTGTACAGGCTGGTGCTGTAGGTGGACTGAGGGTTGAGCCAGTCAAGGGTCAGTTGTCCACATCAGGGCCGTTTTCAGTTCTGAAGCTCTCCTCCCACGTGTACGGGGAATCACAGGTGGGTAACAAGATACTCTGTCATCTGTAGGCAGCCCTCGCAGATATCACTTCTTCCACAGGACAGAGTGTAGGCAGGAGACATGCTGGTCAAGTACTCTCACTCAAAGCTACACTCCAACCAAACAATAAATGTAACCGTACCATTTCTGGGACTTGGTTCTTTGATTGAATGTTAGTCATTTTATTTGCTGTTGGGATATTTTTATATTCCTACACAAAAGGAATATTGTATGAGATTTGTTCTCAGGTACGGTTAAGAAGTTGGAAAGACTGGTCACTTTGAACTTGCTTTTGAAGATTTATTCAATGGGGGGAGCCATGTTTAGTCTACAGTTGTTATTCCTCTAGATCTGAGACCTCTGTCGAGTGACTGAAATAAAGACTGAGCTAGGGAGTAACTCCTTCCAGCCCTGTGTGAGCAGCAAGCACTCCTCGCTGGAGTCCTTTCAAATGTTTCTCTCTTTCCCCCCACGTTACTGATGGATCTCTTCCGAGTGGCTGTGGTTGGCCTCTTCGGCGCTCTACAATTCTTCCTCTCCAGGGCTGTGCCCTCCCATCTCTGCCCACCGTGGCCCACTGGGCTCTCCTGGGTTCCTTCCACACAGCAGCACCTGGGAAGTTTCTCAGGGCCGAAGGTAGTGTGGTTGTGTGTTCACTGTCAGTGTCCCTTGCTGTCTAATATCCAGTGTCTAGAAAGCGGATGTTTTGTACTCTTTGTCTGTTTTTAATGGTCTTCCAGGTGGAAAGGTAAATGTGGTCCATGTTGCTGCATCCTGGCTAGGAGTCTGAAAGTCATTGCTACTTGCCTCTCTCATCACAGGGCTACTTCATCCAGTCACATTAAGACTTCTGCTTCATCTGCCAACAATCTATTTGTTTCTCAGTTCATTTTCCTCTTTGCCTCTTCCTGTGATTTTGGGAAACTCTATGGAAAATTCTGTATTAGAGATAATAACTCTGTGATGATTGTGATTTAAATTTCACGTTTCCCCAATGTCATCTTGTCAGGTTAATTTTTATGTTTTTGTCACACAAGTGGTTTTTTATTTTATGTAAAAATTTTCCCCTTATTGCTTCTAAATTATTGAATACATTTTTTTAGAAAGCATAAATGAGCACGGTAGGTGGGAACCAAGCAACATAGCACTTCTTCTCACCCCCTGAATGGCAGGCTCACGGCACTGACCTAACAGGAAGATTATCAGTACCTATATTCTTTCAGAGAAGAATAGCTTAGAAATATATTTGCACACATCCTGCTGGAAACTGGTTGTGTAAGGTTCAACGTTGCATGATGAACTCTTAAGCTCCGGTTACAGTGGACAAACACAGGGATAAGGAGTCGGGCTACAGGGGAGAGAGGCCGCTGGTTCCTGAGCACCTGTTACATAGAAGCATCGTGTGGAGGGCCCTCGTGCGAGGCAGCTGGCGTGGGCATTGTCATGACTGTGGCTGGCCAGTCTTTGGAATCTCCTTTCTACACATGGGGGTTTCCCTCCTGATGCTATGCAGATACAACTTACATGTCAGATCCCTAACTCCCAATGGGAAGGCACCGGGAAGTCTGTTTTCTATTACTGTGACAGAACACCTGAGAAAGCTGGAAAGGTCTGTTTGGACTCACAGATTTGGAGGCTGAAACCTATGGTCTACTGGTCGTATTGCTTTTGGGCCTGTGAGAAGTAGGCTGCTCACCTCATCGGATCCAGGAAACAGAAGAGAGAGAAACAGGAAGGCCAGGCCGCAAATGATCCTCTAGAGGCACGCCCAGTGACCTAACTTCCTCCCCTAACTCCACCCACTAAAACTTGCCATATTCCATGACACCAGTCTGGTGACCAATCCTGTGTCAGTGGCGGCTTTGGAGGGCATTCCTGATCCACGCTACAGCAGGAGGTGGTTAGGCTCACATAGGGTGGCCAGGGCCAGGGGGAGCCCCACAATGGATTGGTGGTCTGTTTAACAGCGGACAATCAACCGGAAGATCTCTGCTGTGCTCTCACCAGGCCGGGATACCTGACCATGGGAAGGCCCCTGACTGGCTAAACCACACCCTCACCCCAGATGCCTGTCTTCAGAGCAGTAGAAATAAGGGCTTGTTACATCAGCCAACTTCTGTGGGTCTGGTTGACAGCGGCCTAAATGGACCAAGGCAGTGGAAGTCAGTGGCTAGCTTTCCCAGTGATACTGGCTTGTAGGCCAGGCAGGTCTGGCGGGCTTCACACCCAGCAGGGCTGTTGCTGTTTGGAGCTGAAGACTGGTGTTGAGAGCTTGGTTTCCAGTGCAGCTGAAGGCAGCACTTGGAAGGTGATTGGCTCACGAGAGTTCTGACCTCATCAATGGATGAATTCACTGATGAAGTCACAATTTGGTGGTATTATTTGGCAGTGGCAGCAACCGAAGGAGATGGGGCGTGGTGGAGGAGGCAGGGCACTGGGGCAGAGCTTGTCCTCGGCCCCTCCCGTCTTTCCCTCTCTGCTTCCTGGCTGTCATGAGGTGAGACGCTCTGCTCCACCAGGTGCTCCATCGAAATGCTCTGCCTCACACCACCAGAGACGGAGCAGCCAAATGACCATGAGCTGACGCCTCTGAAGCCATGAGCCCAGATGAGCCTTCCCTCCTGTGGATTGTTGTTCCAACCTACAGGATCTACCCCAATGCAACACCAAGAGCTTCGGTGTGGAGGAAAGGCATGTGCACAGGGAACCTTGCTTTCTAGAGACGCTGGCTGCAGAGGCTGCCAATAGTGAGGGGCAGGGCCGAGGCTGGGGACCAGCACCCTGGCAGCGGGGGAACGGTAGAACTGAGGTGAGTGTTCTCAGGGGAATAGGCAATGGGCCATCGTCTCTGGCGGGTGACCAGCAGGATATTCAGACATTGATCCTGGACACAGAGGCCACCAAACCAGATACTCAGGCCTTGTGGGTCCTGGGTCTCTCATGTCCTTACATTGGTGAGGAGGAGATCAGGCGGTGGCCGCCTCCTCCGTGCTGAAGGAAGACAGCCGTGTGCCCTGCAGACGCAGCACTGAGTGGCTCAGGCTCCGAAGGACGGCGGAGGCCCATGCGGCGAGCCCGGAAGGGGCTGGGCAGGGGGACACTCACCCCTGCAGAAGCCCCCGTGGAGTTGCATTCTCTGTTGTGCAGCTAGTTAACTGTGCCTGGCTTTACGTTTGGCTTGCAAACCGGAAGCCAGTGAGTGAAGCTGACAGTGTCATCATCATCATCATCATCATCATCAGTAGTGTCGCTGTAACCCCCAGAAAGAACAATCAGCAAAAGAGCAGCAGCCATGATGATAGCAAAGATAGCTCAGTGCCTCCAGCAGCGTGAACATCATCAGCGGCGCTGGCGTAATGAGCTGCGGCAGCAGAGTCCACACCTCTGGGCAGAAACCACCTGTGCCCCCCAGGACACCCCCCCCACATCGGCTGCTTTACATTCAGAGCCGTTCCCATGCTGTCACTCTAGAACACTTCCTCTCCAGGTGGTGACCGAGAAGCTAATGAGCACATCGTTCCAAGGCGACACACTAACGATCCTTGCTGCTCGCTGTTCCTTTTTCCTTTATTTACTTTCTCTTCTGTTTCTGTGTCTGCCAGGGCTAGGGCTTGAACTCAGGGGCTTGGCTTTTTTGCATAAGGCTGGCTATCTACCATTTGA
Source organism: Dipodomys merriami (assembly GCF_024711535.1). Classification (NCBI taxonomy): domain Eukaryota; kingdom Metazoa; phylum Chordata; class Mammalia; order Rodentia; family Heteromyidae; genus Dipodomys; species Dipodomys merriami. The sequence goes on from NW_027206009.1 coordinate 869,273, forward strand.
GCCATACCTCCACTTCTGGCCTTTTGCTGGTTAATAGGAGATAAGAGATTCAAAGATTTGTCTCATGGGACTGGCTCTGAACCATGGTCCTCAGATCTGAACCTCCTGAGCAGCTGAAATTACAAGTGTGAGCCATCAACTTCTGGATAAAGTTCTGTTTTTTGCTTTTTCTTTTCGGATAGAGTTTTCTGGATGTCTGAAAAATTTTGTTCAGAACTTGGGAAAGCCATTATTGAAGGACATATTGTTTTTTGGTCTTTTTATACAAATGTCTATAACATATGTCCACATACATGTATATATATGTATGCATACATAAGTTGAGTTTATGGAAACTTTAGCTGACTTATGGAAACTAACTTTATGCACACATACATACATATGTATATGCATATAATTTGAATCTATGGAAACTTTAGCTGTGATTTCAGTTTTGGCAAATGTATCTTAGTTTACTGTGCTGAGTTGGTGGTGTACAGAAATTAACAGCCATATTAGGTTAGAAATGTTAAACAATTTTTTTCTACTTACACATTTATATGCCAGGTTAACTACGTGGATTTGATTACAGAAATGACATATTCTCCAATGATTGAAAAACAGCAGTAACCAGAGCAGCATCAACATAAACAATATTTTTGTAGCAACAGCAAAAAGAGCTACAACAACACAGTAGGCAACAGCAGCGAGGAATAACAGCTGACACTGTTTATGGTGTTTACTTCGTACAGCTCTCCACCTTCCTAGGACTTGCCTGGTCAGTGGCTGTGGAGTGTGTGGGAGATCGTACCCAGGAGGTATTTATAAATCCGCAGAGAGGAACTCAGCTGAGTTACAACAACGAGCTCAGAGGAGTTAGAATGCCTTAGACTATAATCCAGACACATTCCTGACCATCCTCAAATCCCTGAACATCCCTGCATTTCAGGATTTAATCTCTAAATGGGAAAAGTTACATGAGTGCTGTGTGTGTGTGTGTGTGTGCGCGTGTGTATTGGCCCTGAGGTTTTTTTGTTGTTGTCATTTTGCCCTACCACTTGATCCACAGCTCTTTTTGTTGGTTAACTGGAGATCAAAATCTCACAGACTTTCCTACCTAGGCTGGCTTCCAAGTGTGATCCTCAGCTCTCAGCCTCTTGAGTAGGTAGGATTATAGGCACCAACCACTGACTCCGGCTGAGTCCTGTGTCTTTTCCAAGCACTCCGGGAAATGTGGCGAGGCACCAGCACGCCCGTGAGTCCCAAGTGGGAAAGCATACACGGAGGACAAGAGCCCCTCCCGCCCTGGTCTCTGGTGTGCTGTTCTTCATCATCAGTTCCTGGGAGCCGGGAGCTGTCTGTGGAAGAGGGCGCCTTCTTCCTTGTCATCTTCAGCGTTCGCTGACGTTCCCTTCTGCTTTCAGGGAAGATTAAAAAGAAAAATAAAAGAAACCTTCACAAACACCAGAATCCCAGAGCTGCTGCCCATTCAGAGCAGAGTCCCAGAGGATCCCTTCTGAGACGAAGTTGGTAGGCATGGGGCTCTGTCCAGCGAGGCAGGGTGTCTGCTGCGCTCTGTTTCCAGAGCCAACCCAAAGGCCAGGCGCTGAGCGCACCCCGGGGCTGCTGCCCACCGGCCACCGCCCGGGAAGGAGCACAAAGCCTGCAAGAAGATGGGGGTGGGGAGGCTCACCGCGTGTTCATCCGCCTCCTGCTGCTGAGAACAACGCTACACATTGGGCAAGTTTTAAGGAAAAGAGATTGACTTTGGCTCCATTTGTGGAGGTCACAGGTGGGGGGCGGGGGTAACAGAGGAGCAGGCCCAGGCTGTCAGGGGGGATTGGGGGAGTGCATGCGCATGTCTACAACCTCATCCAAACCACAGCAGCTCCTAAAGGCCCGCCCGAGCTCCAAACACCATGGCTGGAATGAGCTCCCTTCCTCAGCCACTCACCACGGGGAGTGCATGTCCCACCATCCCCAACCGCAGGAAAAGGAAGCCTCGTTGGCAGAGGATAGGGGAAGTTCTCCACTGCTTTGTTTGTGTGTGGACTGAGCTATGTCACCCTCCTTTAGTGCCTGGCATAGTGTAGGTACGGAGTAGAGAAAATGATGGCTTCTCTTCTGACTTCATGAAATCAAGATGGCAGTGGTAGCTATTAGGCCTGCTGGGGGGTTGGGGACAGGGAGAATGGTCCCTTCCGTTTGTTCTTGTGTTTACTGGAGGGCCTGCACTAGTAGCCCCGCCCAGCAGCTGTCACCAGGTAACTGGCTCACCTGGGGCAGTGGGAGGTCCCAGGCTTTGAGGTCCCCTCCTCCTCTCTCTCCCCTATGTACTCTCTCTCCATCACAAGTCCGCCCTCTGCACGCCTCCATCTGGTGCAGTGGGGGTATGGTTTCTCCTAGTAAACTCCCTCTGCCTGAGCCACCACGAGGTCTCCTTTCTCCAACCGCACATGGCGGTTTTGATCATCAATTTCCCTGTAGCTCCCACCCTCCCAAGGCAGCGCCTGAGCGGATTCAGTGCAAGCTGCACTTCCTTTAGTGTGCCCAGGAAGTACCAGGAGGAGTGGAGGAACGCAAGGCAGAGAGTCTGGGCCTGTGTGAGGCTCTGGGCCCCGACCCATCTCCTCTTGATGTTGACAGGTGTGGCGGGCAGAGGTGAGAAAGAGGGTGGCCGTGTGGGGCAGGGACGCGCTGGGAGGGGAGCGGGGAACCTGCGCTTGCCTGATCTCAGTCTTTATGACAGTAGGACCTCTGTGGCCTCTGACTGTTTGGTAATTAGCAGAGAAAGGTTTCCCGTGCACTTCCCCTGGCGGAGCCTGTCTGCCGTCAGCCTTCACCTGTTTCTCTCGCAAGGAAAGGATTTCCCTTCTGATTGGCCCACGTCCAGTTGTGGCTCTCCAATGGGCTATGCGGCTGGCTGAGCCAAGGTCAAATCCTGCCATTACACACCGCTTCCACACAGGCATAAAAGCCTGGTTATGGGGTGGAAGGTGGCTCAGTGGTAAAGTGCTCGCCTTGCACGCATGAGGACATGGGTTCGATTCCTCAGTGCCACATAAGCAGAAAAAGCCAGATGTGGCGCTGTGGCTCAAGGGGTAGAACGCTTGCCTTGAGCTGGAGCTGAGGGACAGCGCCCAGGCCCTGAGTTCAGGCCCCATGAACAACAAAAAAAAAGCCTGATTGTGGGCAGGAGAAAAACTTTTTTGCAAGTCTCAAGTATGTTGTGATCATGTCAGAAAGCGGCAAACTCCATCTCTGTGCTTCTGATTCTGTTTGACACCCCCCCTTCTCTCAAAGAGATGTGACTGCCAATCCTACTCAACCCTGAATGAGGACCAAAGGTAGGCAAAGCCATAGCCAAGAAACCGTTTATTCTGGACAAGGAAGGCTGACCTGAACAGAGGCGGGGAACCCGGTCTCCCTCGGACAGCGCCGGCCCCATCCCCTAAGCCAAGTCATCAGCTGGGCTCGGTGAGAAATCGCCCGGAGTCACAGTGAGAGGGGCCGGGCAGTGCTGACGGGGACTAAAGGAGACCAAGGAGGGACAGAACACACAGACTGACGCAGGCAACACAGTCTAGAAACAGCCTTGGTTCAAAGGCAGAAAAGTGACTTTTTTTTGTAGTATAAAACCTTATCATGTGCTAAAATGTCTCTTCAGAAATCTGAGACGACACCAATGGCCCCCAGGTTTGACTTACCAAGTCCACAGTGACACATGGAAATAGAGAAGTAAAAAAAAATACATACTTGAACTCCCCAGGGACGGCCAGACATCGATACCCCCGTGAGGGAAAACCCAGAGAATCCTAAACATGAGCAGCAGACAGATGTGCCCGTTGGTGAGACAGGGAGGGGTGAGTGTCTCCACATAACGACAGGCAGGAAGAGGAGTCTGATGATGGTGGTGGTGAGGATGCCCAATGGCCGGGCCCTCTGTCCTGTGACAGCCCCAGAGGTTAGAGGTCGTCTTCCTATTTCAAACTGAGGAAACAGACATGAGCAATCGCACACAGGGGCCTGAGGTCTTCGAGCTGCTCAGCTCAGCTGGATTCTGCCCTCAAACCTGAGCGCAAAGCCAAAGCTAAGCTTCAGTGTCTCCAGTTCAAGGGAAAGCTTCTCCCTGACCAGGCCACAGGGCAGTTTGCTTCTTGAGTGAACTTCCCTTCTAGAACAGACTTTCTAAGGAACCCACCCCCCTTCCTAATGTATGACTAGGAAGCCGCCATCAGTACCTTTAGATACCCTTTGTCCAAAATGGATGGCCAGCCTATGTGACACCTTTCTCAGACAGGAAAACCAGGAAGTCTGATAGGGACCATCTAGGGCTGGGACAACATCTGTGGGAGAAGCCAGTGCCCAATGCCCCGCCCATCTGCACAGGAAGGAGGCCGCTATCCCAGCCCCGGGGAGGGGGAGGGGCGGGGGATGCAGAGGTCCCCTGGGAGCCAGTGTCCCTGGAACCAGGCTCATCTGCACACTGCACCTTTCAGGAAGTTTACAGATAGAGACATTTGGGTGAACTCTGGACTTAGGAGTGTTGACATGAGGACTGTGGAAGCAGCGGCTGGGCTGGGCTCAATCCCGGCTGCGACTTGGGTGATGGCAATGCACTTCAATGTTAAGTTCCCTTTTGCAAGTATAATCGATTTCTAAATTCGCAGGGTTTGCGTGTGTGCTGTCCAAGTGGGTTCTCACAACGCTGGAATGGTAAGGTGGGCAGTCAGCTTGATGGATGCAGAAGACGGAGGCACAGAGACAGCGTGTGACTGGTCCAAGTTCACACAGCCTGTCAGCAGCGGGGACCAGAACTCAGGCTTCCCAGCGGGAGTCCTCGGCTCGCTCTGCATCTGACGGCTTTTCAGGGGTGAGACGGGTGTGTGGCACAGAGGGGCTCTGGGTGGGCTGGGCGCGGACGCAGCCATAGCCGGGGGCTGCGGGCGGGCCTTAGTGGCTGCAGCCTCGGGGGCAGCTGTGGGTGAAGAGGTTGTTGTTGTGCCCGTCCTGGAGCTTGCTCGGGGCCTGGCTCCCCGCTCGGCCTTCGGGGTCCAAGACTTGGCTGCCCGGCCCCTGCTGCCTCCTGAGCCTGCAAACAAGCACACAGCACAGACCTAGTTAGCGATGAGGGGCGGGTGCAGCCAGGGCCGCGGGCGAGGCACCGGGGCAGACACAGAGACTGAGAATACGGATGCGAGACCCGCAACCTCCAAAGCCCCTCGCAGGGCCCCAGGCGAGGCGCCCGCTCCATCCGGATGTCAGCACGCGCTTACGGATCCAGGCAGGAGAGAGTTAACTACACAGCAAATGGAATCAATATCAAGCACCAACCCAGCGCCCAGCAGAGAACAGCTTCTTGATGCCCTCAGAAAATGACAGTGAGCCGCCGCCGTGGTCCTGTCGCTTCGGCTGTGTTCCGAGCCCTTTATTGGCCAGGATGAATATGTCAGGATCTGTCTGTCTCTCCACCAGGCATCAATTTCCTCTGATTGAGCCCGAGTGCCATGGTCCTGATTTCCAGGCAATTCCTTGATTTCGAGTTCTTCAGAATTACTGAGGCGCAGAGCTGGAAGCGGCCTTTCAGCTGACCTTCAGCTCTGCTGCTGTTCCTCCTGCTGCTTTTGCCACGAAGCCAGTCCCCCAGCGTTTCCCTGTGCCTTGGGGAGGTCTTCACCCTGCTTTGTGCTGCTGGGGTCCCAGGAAACCTGTTCATCTCCTTTTTGTTTTTGTGGTTTTTTTTGGTCGGTCGTGGGGCTTGAACTCGGCCTGGGCACTGTCCCTGCGCTCTTCAGCTCAAGGCGAGCACTCTACCGCTTGAGCCACAGCGCCACTTCTGATTTTCTAGTGGTTTATTGTAGATAAGAGTCTCACAGACTTTCCTGCCTGGGGGCTTTGAACGGCGATCCTCAGATCTCAGCCTCCTGAGTAGCTGGGATGACAGGCGTGAGCCACCGTGCCCACCCTGCTCATATCCTCGGCACTGCCCACCCTCACCTCGCTTGGGTGGCACAGCCCAGCCACGGCTGCCATCTGAATCCTGTTTTTCTCAGTTACGCTGACTGAGGAGGAGGAAGTAAAACATCTGCGAGCAGAACAGAGTGGGACAGTGGCTGCAGGAGGGCCTCCCGAAGCCTGGCATGTGCAGTTGGTCTCACCTGCTTTGCTTTACCTAGTCAAGGTGTGGGCTGCACCACGGAATCCCAAAGACTGGAGGGAACCTAAGGTGCTGGCTGTAATTTTGGAAACCTGGAGTTTTCACGTTCACTATTTCCAATGGGGTGTGGAATGCTTTCCCTGTTGCACAAGGCAACCTGCAAAACACGGGGGACATATTCTCTCCTTTGGTTACCCACGGGGCTACTGGAGAGCTAAAAGGGATGTTGAGGTAGTTTACCAATGACACAGACTTCGGTAGAATCAAGGGGCCATCGATATACAGCCCATCGATTGATGCTCCTGCATCCCAAGGCGTAGTCCAGAGCAGATCAGACAGGGACACATCAGACCGGACACATCAGCCACAGCTCTGTGAACTTCTTGAGAGCATCAGCTGGGACCAAGGCTGCAGAAGTCTGCAAACCCTCCAAGCCAAAGACCTCCACTGTCTCTGCTGATTAGAGGCTAAGCCTGGAGAAGACCTTGGTAGAGATTCTGGGTAGTCCTGCTTACTACTGGCTCAGGCTACATGGGTGCCTGCGCACCTCTCCTCCCCTTCCCGGGTCAAAACCAGTCACATTTTCACCTGAGAATCCTGCCACACTGGGCACAGGATCGGCATCTCTGTGACAACCTTTGCACCGTACGAATCGATTTCTACTTTGTGTGGTGACCAGGAGGTCGAGCAAGGCCAAGCACCTGGCCTCAGGGTCCTGTGGCCAGGCAGAGCCAAGCACAGCCCAGGGCTCCGGTCCTCATCCCCTGGGAGCCGGCTTCTCTGCTCCAAGGTCATTTGCAGGGAGGCCGAGGGGTGAAGTGAGGCCACAGGGCAGAGGCTGGACCAAATCCAGTGGCACCTGACCTCCTTCCTCCCAGCCTCCCAGCGGCTTCCCTGGGGAAGGAGGAGCTGGGCCTGCTTCCGGGCGGGGAACTTGGTGGAGCTGGACAGCCTCTTCCTGAGGTGAAGAACTTACTTCTCTCTGTTGAAGATGATGAACTCCTTCCGCACCGTCTCCAAACACTGCTGCAGGTGTCCATTCTGTCAAGAGGCACAGAGAGGGGTCTAAATGACTGAGCAAGGCCAAGGAGCAGGGCAGGCGGCCGACAGATCTAAATGGGAACCAGGGACCAGGGCTGGGGACAGGCCCTGCAGCTGAGACAGATGTGTCTAGTTCTGAAGTCATTGAATCCAACATGACAGCCATGCGAGGATGGATGGGCCCGGGTCCTTCTTGAGCTTGGTTTCCTAAACAGTCAGGTGCTCATCGCCTGCTTACAGGCACGGGAAAACATTCAAGACGATCCTGCACCATCTGTCCCCTGAGAAACAGCGTGGGACCGGCAGGGCCACAGATGACCTCTGACAGGCCCAGAAGGCTGTGCAGAGAGGGTGCTTAGTGCTGGGAGAAAGTGTATTCCCCAAATCCACAGGCCAGGGTGCAGGGCCAGGTTTTTCTGCACTACACAGGCTAGGACTCAAGGGTTTGGGGGCTTGGGCTCCAGGGGCTTTGAGAACTTAGGAAGATGTTTTAATTTAAGAAAAAAATACAATGAACTTTTGACATCAAAGGTAATATTAACCTTCATACGAATGCAGCTGGAAATTAAAAAATATTTTTAATCTATTTAATTTTTTTCCATCTACTTTAGAATCTGGTGTGGGGTTGAATTGTCTCCTCCAAGATAAATTTAAGTCCCTGGATGGGGGTGGGAGGGGATGAGGTGGGGGGGAGTTCTAATCAGTACCAAAGTATTTCAGTACTTTGAACAATGGGTAAGAAAGTAGTAGAGGGGTTAATTTGACCAAAGTATTATGCATATGTATGGAGACATCTTAATGAAACCTCTTTCATGCAACTAACACATCCTAATAAGGGGTTCAGTGCTGGTGCTCAGAGGGTGAATAAATGTGTGCTCATCCAAAGGAGGGTCTTTGCAGGTGGAATCACGAAGAGGCCACGATGGGTTGACGAGGGCCCTAGAGCTAATGAAGGCCAAAGGAAGATGGAGTCCCAGTGAGAGGCAGGGGAGGGCGGAGGAGCGATGGGAGCCACGGAGCTGAAGCCGGATCCATAAGGCTCCGGCAGTGCAGACACACTGGAATCCTATTGCCTTTGGGGGCATCACAGCTCTGTCAGTAACTGGAAGTCAGACTTGTGAGTTGTGAGAGAAATATACATGTGTATTAAAGCCACCCAGCCTGCGATACTTTTCTGTTAGCCCAGGGCTGAAAGCAGGCGCGGCACTGGGGCCTGCGCGAGGCCCAGCGCAGTCCTGGCCTTTCGCGTGACCTCTCCAGGACAGACGGTCCGGGATGACGGGTCCAGCACTGGTGGTCCTCAGCTCAACCTTCCTTGTTTTTTGTTGTTGTTGTTTTTTGTTGTTGTTGTCCCCACCCTCTGAGGAATTGCCACCTGGAGGCTGAGGCTGCCAACGAATGTGAAAATGGAGACTGAGCCTAGTAAGAGATCATTTCTTTGTTATCTGTCATTGAGCTGTTCTGTCAAGTTCTCTGTGTGTTTCTATGTCTTTTTTCCTTCTCTTTTGTTTTCATTTCTAGTACTTTATTACTATTAGGAAACCAATTTGCTATTTTTAAGGGTATTAAATAAAAATCACTAATTTTACATTTTAAAAAATCACTGAGATTAGGATTGATTCATTTGCTCCAGCCCAAATGAAACACTATAAAGGGAGTCAATCCCCATGGCTGCATTTAATCTTTTGAATAATGACTTGCTCATTTGTGACAGTTTTTGTTTTTCTAAAGGAAACATTCACTGAATCTTAAAATCCTGAGCCATGAAGTAAAAAGGCTTTCTCTTAAATATTCCATCTTAAAAACTGGCAAGAATGCTTTTGTTTATTAAAGTTTGGTAAAGAGGGCAGGGCTTCACACAGTCTCTAGGTATATATTACATGAAGAGTCAGGTATGTTGTACAAGTTAATTCAAATCTTGAATCCTTTGAGATGGCAATTTACAGTATTTTAAATGACTCCCCACTGTAAGCCAGTAAACATTTGCTAGGACTTTGAGTACAAACTATGCTCAGAATGTTTATATCTCCCTACCATTTATATGATAAAACCTCAACTCAAAAATAAAAAAAAAAATTAGCGTGTGAAAACTTGGTGGAGGGTAATTATATCATGAAGAGTTTGTGTCAGTAAAATAATTCTAAGGAGCTCATCTGCCTTTCCCCTATGTGACCACAGAGTTAGGTACTTCCACACATAAGACACGTCAGCTCAGCCTTCCTGCGGCCTATCGCTGGGGAGCCTCAATCACCGGAGGAGGGGCGCGCAGGCCTCCCGCGCCCATCCCTGCCCAGGAGTGTGCGCTGAAAGGCCGTGTGTGTATGATGGTGGCGCTCCATTTTCTGCCAGCGCTTCCTGTCTGTGGGTTCCATGTTCCCTGACCCCACCCACTGTGGATCAAGAATATTCAGGAATGAAAATCCAGGAAGCTCCGCAGGGCCACACCACTCCACAGTGCCCGCTGGAATTGTTTCTCGCGCCCACTGCACGTATCTGTGGTTGGGCCTGGGACTGAGGCATCTATCACGGATTCCAGTCATTGTTCCCTAAGCAACAGGTATGTACGCATAATTTGTATTGTGTAGAGTGTTGCCAATAATGCGCAGATGATGTCAGGTGTGTGAGAGGGTGTGCATGGGTGTGCATGGAAATTACAATTACGTAGAAGGGAGCTGAGGGGCCCTGGAGTGTGGCACCCCAGGGCACACAGCCCAGCCAAGATACCGAGCGCCCTGCTGTCTACGGGAGCCTCACTCAGCGCTTCGTTCCTCTCCTCCCGGACACAGCTCCCACGAGCTACTCACCAGCGGACAACTCTCCTTTGTACTGTCTTTGGATCTGTGCTTGGCCAGCCTCTTCTTCTTCTTGTGAAGTGGCTTGGATTCTAGAATCATCTCTTCCAGTTCAAACGTGGGATCACAGTTCAATCTCCCTTTCTGAAGGCATGAGGGAAAGAAAAGGTCATTTGTCTACCTTCGGCCAGTCGTTGACTTTCCCTACACTCGGTCATTTGTCGAAGGCAATAAGATCGACTACCCTGTGGGACTGGTTGATACTATCTTTTCCTGAGATGACGCAAGCACCACATTCTCCTGCATATGTCACTGATTGACAGCCACGGCCCCGCCCCCTCATTATCCCTTACCTTTCTCATTCCCACACAATCGAATTATTTGATCATAATGCCCTTTCGTGACTTTCTTCTATGAAAACCACTTTTAGTAATTTAATTTTAAAATAGCATTCTGGTCGGTGTCCACCCAGCTCTCTGTGCTGGCTGCCTGTGGGTTGGAGCTAGTAATCTCCAGCACCAGCCTTGCTACAGAGCTGGGGTTCTACCCACCCTGCCTGCTGGCCTCAGACCCCAGGTCCCCGGGAGCCATTCTCTATGTGAAGCCCACATCTGTGGACTGGCAGCTCAGGCTGCGGGGCAGGCACCGGTCTCCATGCAGGGCCGTCCACCATGCCTCAGCTTGGCCCTTAGATTCTCCAGGGCGCGTGGCACACAGCCCCAGGGAATCTCAGACACGGCCCCAGGAAGTTGAGTTAGAATGTGCGTTCGTCTGGGAGGCTGCGTGGAGCATCTGGGCTTGGTCAGTTGTAGACCAGAGGCTGTGAATGTGCACTGAGTTTCTAGAATGTGCATCTGAAGAAAGGCAGCCCTGGGACCCTGGGACCCTGGGAGCTGGGGTGGGCCTGTGGTGTCTTCATGGATTCAGTCAGTGTGGGGTACTTCCTCGGGCATGTGCAGGCTCTTTGAGAGCCTCATGGCTTGTCCCTCCTCCTGGCGGGGGGGGAGGGGTGCAGGGCCATGCAGGAGCACTGATGTCGAAGCCAGTCTGAGTCTTGGGCCCACACAGCAGCCAGGACCCCCAGTCCTGGTGTTGTCAATGGGGCAGTTCAGTCCCTTGGGTCACTTGGCGTTTTTGATCATTACAATAATGGGGTGTCAATGTCATCTCAAGAAGTCAGGGACTCAAAGCATCCCCGATACTGGTCAGACCCTCCCACGTTTATCCTGCCCTGAATGCTTGCTGCCGGCATACAGACCCTGCTGCCGTCCCAGCCCCCGACTCCCAGCACCACCTCCATTCACCTCCTGGCACAGCACGGTACCTGTGTGCTGTGTGCCAGGGGCAGTGGTGACGGTGACACCTATGCTTGGACCTGGCACTGGCCCGCCAGTGGAGTGTGGCGGAGAGGGGCTGACGTGGCCCTGAAGCTGCCATACCTGCCAGCATTCTTGTCCCTGGAGTGCATCTGTCTGTCATAGCCACACAGCCACACACAGATGGAGCCACACAGCCACACACACAGAGCCACACAGCCACACACACAGAGCCACACAGCCACACACAGACAGAGCCACACAGCCACACACAGAGCCACACAGCCACACACAGACAGAGCCACACAGCCACACACAGAGCCACACAGCCACACACAGACAGAGCCACACAGCCACACACAGAGCCACACAGCCACACACAGAGCCACACAGCCACACACAGACAGAGCCACACAGCCACACACACACAGAGCCACACAGCTACACACAGAGCCACACAGCCACACACAGAGCCACACAGCCACACACACACAGAGCCACACAGCCACACACACACAGAGCCACACAGCCACACACAGATGGAGCCACACAGCCACACACACACAGAGCCACACAGCCACACACAGACACAGCCACACAGCCACACACACACAGAGCCACACAGCCACACATACACAGAGCCACACAGCCACACACAGAGCCACACAGCCACACACACACAGAGCCACACAGCCACACACACACAGAGCCACACAGCCACACACACACAGAGCCACACAGCCACACACAGAGCCACACAGCCACACACAGAGCCACACACAGACAGAGCCACACAGCCACACACAGATGGAGCCACACAGCCACACACACAGAGCCACACAGCCACACACAGACAGAGCCACACAGCTACACACACACAGAGCCACACAGCCACACACAGACAGAGCCACACAGCTACACACACACAGAGCCACACAGCCACACACAGAGCCACACAGCCACACACAGAGCCACACAGCCACACACAGAGCCACACAGCCACACACAGACAGAGCCACACAGCCACACACACACAGAGCCACACAGCCACACACAGAGCCACACAGCCACACACAGAGCCACACAGCCACACACACACAGAGCCACACAGCCACACACACACAGAGCCACACAGCCACACACAGATGGAGCCACACAGCCACACACAGATGGAGCCACACAGCCACACACAGATGGAGCCACACAGCCACACACACACAGCCACACAGCCACACACAGAGCCACACAGCCACACACACAGAGCCACACAGCCACACACAGATGGAGCCACACAGCCACACACACACAGAGCCACACAGCCACACACAGAGCCACACAGCCACACACAGACAGAGCCACACAGCCACACACACAGAGCCACACAGCCACACACAGATGGAGCCACACAGCCACACATACACAGAGCCACACAGCCACACACAGAGCCACACAGCCACACACAGAGCCACACAGCCACACACAGAGCCACACAGCCACACACAGACAGAGCCACACAGCCACACACAGACACAGCCACACAGCCACACACACAGAGCCACACACACACAGAGCCACACAGCCACACACACACAGAGCCACACAGCCACACACACAGAGCCACACAGCCACACACACACAGAGCCACACAGCCACACACACAGCCACACAGCCACACACAGACAGAGCCACACAGCCACACACACAGAGCCACACAGCCACACACAGACAGAGCCACACAGCCACACACAGACGGAGCCACACAGCCACACACAGATGGAGCCACACAGCCACACACAGATGGAGCCACACAGCCACACACAGCCGCAGCCCTCACACAGAGCCATGTTTGCTCACACACAATCCAGGAATAATACCGGGTGGAGGGTTGACAAGCTGCCATGCATTTGGGGCCAGGGGAGGGGGAGGGTCCAGGAGGCTTTCTGTGGTACTGGATGTAGGTCGGTCAAGCCCCCTGGCTGCTAGGAGAAGATGGGGCCCACCAGGCTGTGCTATAGGGCAGAGGTCAGGCCATGGGAGAAGCTGGACTCACAAATGTGCCCTGTGTTGAGGCCAGTTTGTGGGGGTACACCTCCGGGTCACAGAGAGGCCCATGTGCCACCCTTCAGGAAAACATGCCCCTGCGCAGAGGGAGGGACTACAGGAGGTACTACACTGCCCCAACACCTGCCAACCTGTCTCCTGAGCACCCTGGAAGAGCCTCCTGCCGCCAGCATCCTCTAAAATGCAAATCCAGTACACAGCGAGGACACTTAATTGTCCCCAGTGAGACTCCCCCCTCCCCATCCCGCCTCCCATCCTGCCCGGCGCACCTGGGCTGACTGGTAGGAGCCTCGGCACCTCCTGGAAACCCTGCAAAATCAGACCTGAGGAGTCAAGACCAAGTGCACCTGGAATCGCAGTGAGCCCGTGGCTGCTCCCGTGACCGAGGCCGGCGGACGGTCACCGGGCAGTCACGGGGTCACGCTGAGTGCCGAAACGGCGGGACTCACATTGGGCACGAAACCCGGCATCAGTGTCTTCTCGAACACAGCATCCCAGTTCATGTCGGCCAAGTAGGGCGAGCTCTGGATGTCGCTGAGGCTGGACAGGCGACTCTCGGGGTCCTTGGTCAGGAGCTGCGGCGAGCAGGCAAAAGGAGCTCCATGAGCATCACTGAGGTCAGCCAGAGTGAGCAAGGCAGGGGCCTCGCTGGGGACAGTGAAGGTGTCCACGCCACGCCCGTCCCGTGCGGCCACTCCATCAGCACCCCGTCCCGTGCGGGCACTCCGCCATCAGCACCCCATCCCGTGCGGGCACTCTGCCATCAGCACCCCGTCCCATGCGGGCACTCCATCAGCACCCCGTCCCGTGCGGGCACTCCATCAGCACCCCGTCCCGTGCGGGCACTCTGCCATCAGCACCCCGTCCCGTGCGGGCACTCTGCCATCAGCACCCCTGTCCCGTGTGGCCACTCCGCCATCAGCACCCGGCTGTAGAACCTTGCCGAGAGGGAGGGCTGAGCTTTTTAATTTGTTTAAAAACTTTTTTGGTGGTACTGAAGTTTGAACTTAGGGCCTCCTGCTTTTGAGCCACACTCCTAGCCCTTTTTGCTTTAGTTATTTTTTGAATAGGATCTCACTCTTTGCCTAGGCCAGCCTGGGTGAGGGTCCTCTATTCACCTCACCCACGTAGCTGCTTGCCACCTGCTCACCACCACGTCCAGCTACGGGTTGAGATAGGTTCTCTCTAATTGTTTTGTCCAGGCTGGTCTCAAACCTCCATCTTTCCAATCTCTACTAGATTTTTCAGCCTGTGTGCGCCTTTCTCTTGCAGGCGGCCTGATGTCCAATTCATTAGAAGGAACTGGCGGCTTTGCCTTAAGACTTCCAACTTGATCAGCAGAGGATCAGAAGTGCAATAGAAGTTCCCCCTAGAAAGCCAGGAGGCAGTCTGGCCTCATTTGTAGCCAAGAGAACCTTTGTAAGCTTCTCTTCAGAGTTGGGGCCAGCAAGCAACCCTTTGTATCCTCTTTACAAAGCGCTGGACCTTACAGGCACACCATGAGTGGCACTAACAATGGAGCTGAGGCCTCACCCCTATATCTGAACCCAGGCAGGCGATGGGTCGCTGCTGAGCGCTGCTCTGTGTTCAGGAGGTGTGAGGGCATCTGTCCCCCACTTCCAGCTCCTGATCAAGGGACTGGCGAGGATCTGGCACGACATGGGCCATGTCCCTTCGCTGTTAGCTCTGCCTATCCCGCAGGGTATACTGCAGGGTGCAACCTGGCAGGAGTTGTGTCTGCCGATTATGGCGACCTCCTCAGGTGGAGGAGCCTCCATGTGACAGGTGTAGGCTCCGAGAGACCCCCTTCAGTGTCGTCCGGGAGCACTGCCAAGACAGCTGTCCTCAAAGCACACTGAGCACAATGGACACACGTTCTGACTCGTGGGGAATCAGCGGGAGGCGGCAGCAGCCGCAGCCCCCAGATGCTTGTGGCAATCAGTCAGAGCACTGACTTGTCCCAGCCAGGCGGTGGAGAGCCTACCGTTCCCCACATCATTCTGGCGTTGTTGGAACCTGGACCTGCCGTTAGCAGGGCGTGGGTTCTAGCCCTGCCTCTGCCCTTCCACAGCAAGGAGGCATGGCGGAATGCCTTTGCTTTCCCCATGTCTGGTGTGGAGAGAATGACTGGCCTCCTTCTCAGAGGACCACCCAGGGCCCAGGCAGCTGGAGCTCAAACCCATGCTGCTCTGGAATGACCATTCTTGTAAGTGACCACTCTGCCTCCCTCCCTCGGAGCAAGCCTCCGGGAGCCCTCGGCTGTCCTGCAGTGCCAGGCTGCGGGCAGCCCCGGTGACCACGGCCACACAGGCTGCTGGACCCACCCCGCTGCACGACTCAGCAGATCCCGGGTGGAGGTCGCCCGGGAACGGGATGCTGCTACCGGGCAGGAACCAGTGTTGATTCCACCAGACACAGGACGTGTCCGACTCCTTCCAGCTCCCTGGGCTGGGAGCTGGGCATCGACTATTTCTATCTGTGGAGCTTGTAGTGGAGTGAGAGGAGCTGAAGCCTGCTCCCCCCGACTCTCTTGCACCTGGCTTCGTGATTTGCATGTGGCCCCCTGGTAGCGCCATCACTGGCATTGGACGCCAGCTGACTGGCCAGTCTGGTGGCCAAGCGTTTCCGTTCCCAACCCGTGCTGCCCGGCATGCCCCCTGGTGGCGATGTGCCTGTGTGTGTCCCAGCATGCCCCCTGCTGGCGGTGTGCCTGTGTGTGTCCCCGTATGCCCCCTGCTGGCGGTGTGCCTGTGTGTGTCCCCGTATGCCCCCTGCTGGCGGTGTGCCTGTGTGTGTCCCAGCATGCCCCCTGGTGGCGGTGTGCCTGTGTGTGTGTGTGTGTGTGTGTGTGTCCCAGCATGCCCCCTGGTGGCGGTGTGCCTGTGTCCCGGCATGCTCCCTGGTGGGCAGGGCAGCCCCTTACCTTCTTCAGCAGGGCCACCATGCCCTTGCACCAGGTGGAGGAGTAGTGGACGCGCTCCACTTTGAACATGTTCAGGATTTCATCGATGGGCGTGGCCGAGTGGATTTCATAGGGCCGCTGTAACAAAGGGCAACAGCCCAAGGCGGTGAGAGACAGAGACAGAGACAGAGAGAGATGGAGAGACAGAGACAGAGAGACAGAACAAGAGTGAGAGAATCACCAGGAAGTCATCACCCTCATGGTTTCTGATTATATAATGAGCCGGTGGCTCACGTCTGTAATCCTAACTACTAAGGAGGCAGAGACTGGGAGGATTGCAGTTTGAGGCTATCCCAGACACAAAGCTTGAGAAACCCCATCTCAACCAATAGCTGGGCACAGTGACGCATGCCTTTCTTCTCAGGTACACAGGACATAGGCTCGTGGTCCCGGTCTGCCTGGGCATAAAGCAAGTTCTGACCAGAGTCACTATAGTCTGAGCAAAAAGGACTGGAGGCGTGGCTCAAGGAGTACAGTGTTTGCCTAGCAAGTGCAAGGACTTGAGTTGAAACCCCAGTTCCCAGCCCCGTAAGACTGCAGACAGCAGATGGCACCGCCTCCCTTCAGTGCACAGCACGGAATCCTGTCTTGTGCGGGGGGGGGGGGGGGGGGGGGCTTGGGCCCCGGGCACGGTGTGGGATGGGCGTGGTGGGGCGGGGCTGCAGGTCAGGAGGGGTTGGGTGGCTGTGAGGCATCTGGCTTACACATGGCAGAGGCAGCATGGACACCTGGGAGCTGGCCAGCCACTGGGCGCCCAGGGACACTTTGAGACCTTGGCCACCGTCTCCCTTTGTCCTGGCCGATCAGGTCTTGAGCCGGCCTGGCTGCGGTGGTGGAGCGAAGGAGGAGGAGCAGCTTGGCCTCCACCTGTCCCGGCCACCGGCCCCTGCAAGAGGGCCTTGCGCCTGAGCCCTCGCTTGGTGCTGGACCTGGTACAGCAGGAAGCCTCCTCTTCTCTTCCACCTTCCAGCAGATTTGTGTCCTAAGCCACACCCCAGACCAGCAGCCTTTCTGGACTGTGGTCACCTGGCTTTGTGCGCCAAGACAGTCTCAGGTCTGGTGGGGCCAAAGGCCCTGGGGAGGGGGGCACCCACTTCCCAAGCCTGAGTTGGGGCGGCAGCCAGCTGGTCTTGGAGACGCTTGAATTCATCGGCAATTCTCGGGAATGGAGTTGCTGTGGACGCGGCTCATCAACAGGGCTGCGAGCGGCCTGCCAGCTAGCTCCTCCACCGCGCCAGGGGCTCTTCAGAACGGGGGAACTGGGCCACCATCATCCAAGCAGCCTCCGTCACTGAGCAAAGCCCCGGGACACAGGAGGGACCAGTACGCCCTCCCACCGAAGCCCCTGGACGCCGGCTCTGAGCCCGATGACGCCCAGATTCCTGCGACATGCTCAGCAGCTCTGCCTCACGGTGCCCGGGAGCCCCGCAGGTGTGACGGCGCCCATCGAAGGGGACGCAGGCTCCCGAGTCCTGGCTGGGCTCGTTCCCTAGCAGAGAAGCACCCCTGTTTCACCTGAGGGCCTGCAGAGGATGCCTGCTCATAAGACATCTTCACAGCCCTCTGACATGTCCACCAAACAGCGCCTATTGCCAGGATCAATGCAAAGACTTTTCTTGTTAATGGCATTTAAGTGTCTGTTTCTTTCTTGTCATTCTGTTTTTCTCTCAGACCTCCCAATGAGTGACTGACTCTTCTCCTGCCTCTAATTCTCTCCACTTCTGCAGAGAACTAGAGTGGTAGCACTAAACAGAGAGAAGACTGAGTCAGATGCCAGTGGCTCACACCTCCTCCAATCCTAACTCTTCAGGAGGCTCAGAATTGAGGATCATAGTTTGAGTCTATGAGACTCCCATTTTCAAGAAACTACCAAGAAAGCCAGATGTGAAGCTATGGCTCAAGTGGTAGAGGGCCAGCCTTTAGTGAAAAAGCTAAGGAGCAATGCATGGGCTGTGAGTTCAAGCCCCAGTACTGGCAAAAAAAGTGATAACTGTGAAAAGTAACACATGTTGGAATCCAGTGCATTCAATACATTTGGAATTATACTCCAAACACCATGAGGAGATAATCTTCAGGCTCCAGGCTCCAGGCTCCAGGCTCGGCCCTCACCTGTCTGGGTGGTGGAGACCCAAGTCCCCTCACAAGAATAAAGCCAACTATTAACCATCAATGACCTACTGATCCCTCCTCCGGTGGCAACGGGTTCTACTGATGCTTGCTCATTGGCTTCGGGACATGTTGACTCCAAAGCCAGGAGGCATTTAGAAGGTAGGATAATTGAGTGTACCATTGGTAAAAGTAATTTTTACAGCAGGACATTGGGTACTCAGCATGAAGTGCACGTGTGTCTCTATTCCAGGAAACTCCGTCTACAAAACACGCCTGCTTCCTGAGAGACAGGGCGAGTGGAGAGGAAAGGGCTCTGCCTCACAGCACTGTCGTTTCCTCCCAAATCCCTTTACTCAAAATCCTAACACAGAGCAGAAAGAATGTGAGGAACAATTCTTCTGGTGGTTTAAAATTCCAAAGACGGAGAACACTTTTCTCTCTGCAACTGTCTGATTATTTCTGCAGGGCCCTGGGTCTGAGAAACACTACCAAATCCCCGAACAATTCAGAAGGTGCCTCTGTCTATGGTGGCCACCTGTGTAGGCTCACACAGGGTCTCAGACCCTCGCTCCTCCTCAGACGGTGCATAGCAGCTGAACCAAAAAGCTGACAGCAACATGCTTCCATTCAGTGCCCAAGAAAGCGAACAAGCTCATATTTTCTTTGCATTCTAAAATTCCCATGTGAGCTGGGTGTGGTGTTCCAAGGAAATAAGTGAAATGAAGAGCAGGGAACGGTTGTCTAAACTAGAGATGTTTGTATTTGCACGTCCAGAGCTTAGCAACTGTTCATTCATTCATTCATTTTTACTCAACATTCTTTTATCCTATTATCAGGATGCAACAGAGAACCCACAAGGATTAAGGTCCGGCCTGTCCCCAAGGAGAGCACCTTCTACTTCCATGAAAATCACACATGCAAAGGATCACAAGGTCAACACGGCAGGAAGCGTGCACAGGATGCCCACTGGGCTCTGTGCTGGGCCCTAAGACAAGTCCAGAGCACAGGGACCTCTAATTTAACTCCACAGAATGGACTTGCAGTGTGTTCCTCTCCCTACCATGCAAGCGAGAAAGCACGGAACGGGCAGAGGGGACATCACCTTCCAGCCACATTTGTGTGAAGAAACACCCCTCAACGGTTTTGTTTTCTAATTTGTGGTGTGTGTGTGTGTGTGTGTGTGTGTGTGTGTGTGTGTGTGTGTGTGTGTGTGTGTGTGTGTGTGTGTGTGTGTGTGTGTGTGTGTGTGTGTGTGTGTGTGTGCTGGTACTAGGTGTGAACTCAAGGTCTTGTGCTCTTGCGTGGTTTTTTGTTCATGGCTGATACTCTACCACTTGAGCCACAGCTCTACTGTTGGCCTTTTGCTGGTTAATTGGAGTTAAGTGCCTCATGCACTTTTCTGCTTGAGCAAGCTTCCAACCTTGATCCTAAGATCTCAGCCCCTTGAGTAGCCAGCATTAGAGGCATGAACAACTGCTGCCTGGCTCAACATTACTTTCAATCATATTATCTACCAAAATAATCTGTTTTTTTAAAAAATCAGTTTCCAAATTGTTCCATTAGTTACTTTCACATATTCCATGTAAATTAAATATAAATATGTCTCAGTCCATTTTTTTTTTCTGGTCCTGGGGCTTGAACTCTGGGCCTGGGTGCTGTCTCTGTGCTTTTGCTCAAGGCAGGCACTCTACCTCTTAGCCACAGTGCCACTTCTGGTTTTTTTTGTGTGTAGTTTATTGGAGATAAAAGTGTCATGGAGTTTCCTGCCCGGGCTGTCTTGGAACCATGATACTCAGATCTCAGTCTCTTGAGTAGCTAGGATTACAGGCATGAGCCACCAGTATCCAGCTCAGCCATTTTTTTAAGGAAACTATGAAAGAAAACCAAAACAAGATAAAGACGTGCAATCATCACTGAAACAACCCAAAATTGAGCTGGAGAACTGAGTTCTGATGCACTAGGTGTTCAAACAGGGTCGAGAGAAAAACCAGTAGGCCAAGGCACTTTGCATTTGACCTGGTGCTGACCACAGGAGCACTTCACTGTGAGCCTCCTCTGCTCTGCGAATCCCTTTCCCCATTAGGCGAGGGAGCATCTGGTCTGCAGCTTTCTGGGGGCCCTTTGTGGTGGTACCGGGAGCTTCAGCCATTACTCCTTCCCAGCTCCCTGCTGCTACACGCCCCCCCCCCCCAGCCCCCGGCGGCTTGGCACTGCTGAAGCCTCATTCCTTGGGCTCTCCAGTCCCCACATATCTTACCCAGCCCCGCAGTAGCTCATAGGCTGTGATGCCCAGGGACCACCAGTCGACCGGGTATGAGTAGCCAGGACCTCCATCCACATAGACCTGGAAGACCTCTGGAGCTGTGAAAACAAGACAGAACATTATTGTTGGAAACAGCTCATGGCCACTACTCCTTAGGTAGGGGACACAGGAGGATGAATGCAGCCTTTCTGGGCCGCACAGCCAGGGACATGTTACATAGTAACCTTCTTGTACAATCATTTGAAGATTAGCCTTCTATCTATATAGAAAGAGAAATGGCAAGGATTCCTGCACCCCCCACAGCAGCTTTTCATGCAAATGAAGAAGTGGGTTTGCACCAATCACAGCACAGCTCCTCATGCAAATGAGGGACCATGCTTACAAGAATACAGCCGTCCCGCCTGCACCTTGCTACTGGACGCCCACCTTTCAGAACTGTGAGGGAATGTATCTCCGCTGTTCCAAACTACTTAGTTCATGGAAATTAGTTTTCCAGATGCAGACACTACTACAAGGGGCCCAAGTCACACACTAGACCTGTGGAACTGGGGTGAGAGACTCTAAAATTTTTGACATCAAACCCATCCTCTATCCTAGAAACCATGAGCGGGCGATGTTGCCTGGGGTCGGTACTACCATGCATCTTCCCCTTGCGTGGAGTGTCATACACAACGGCCACAACGGTGCATTAAGTACCTCCTCCCCCACGCCGGAGAGCTGGTGTAACTTGGTGATGTCTGCCTGAGAGGCAGAAACACCATGGAACCTTTGGCTAAATCTTCAGCCTGGCCCACTGGTGGAGGAAGTTCAGCATTTCCTCCCACTAGCCATGCTACTGAGCAACAGAACAATGATTCCTGTGCAGGTTTTAAGTGGGAAGTGAGTTTTGTTCTAAAAGGCATCAGGGCATCACACAATTGGCCTTCCAGAAAAGCAATGAAGGCACGTCCTCCAGCCTTCACTATGTGTGCGTGCTTGCGTGTGTGCGTGCATGTGCATGCATGCGTGTGCGTGTGTGTGTGTGTGTGCCTATGCATTAGGTGGCATTTGCTGCACTTCCACACATACTTCAAGACCCAGGGTAATTTTCACTCTTCCTGGAGGAATATTCATCCATATTTATCAAGTTTATTCTTTTTCTTTTTTGCCTTCGCACTGGTTCCCTCCCCGCTTGGAACCCACTGTATGAAAACATATTCTAGATTCTCTCCAAACCTGCGCCCATCTTTCCTTGAAGCAATGCTCTCGCTGTGCTTTGATAAGAGGAGTTTATGCCTGTCTTCCTCACTGGACTGTGCTCTCCGAGGCAGAGCATGACGAAGCCGGTCCCATGTCCTCGGGATCAGCAGAAAGCTGGCCCACAAGGAGCAGCCGAATGCACTGAACTGGCAATGAGGCGGATACCGTGGCTGGCTGTTTGTCCGTGGGTAGAACGTCATTTCTGGAGTCAGCCACAGGATGCCTCTCCCTTCGTCATGATGAGATAAAATGTGACTATTTTGTTCTGATAGCACAAAGCAAGTGCTCATCTGAGGTGAGCTGGTGTACGTCAATTCATTATTAAATGAGTAATGAAATGAATGCCTGCGTGAAAACCCAGCCATGTTACATGTTATACACAAACCCGAATGATCCCAGAGCCCTGCCACGATTCCCCGCCTTAAAGTGAACCAGGAAGCTGTGGAAAGAAGACATAAGTAGCAGCTTTTCCACCTCCATGGATTCCTTGCGGGTAATTTACTTTTTTTTTGGCTCCTAGCTTGCCTGATAAACACAGGTGTCACATACTTACATATTAACTTGAGATAAAATTAAACTACAGCCTGGGTCTAATAATCTCTCCCTTTCTGGGGTTTCTAATAGAAGAAAGAGGACAGAAAACTGGTTTTATTACAGTGTAAGAAATGTCTCAGGTGTTGACCAACAGGACTCCATCATATACCGGGGAAGAGGAAGGAGAGGAGGAGTTTAATTGGCTAATGAGTAGTAGGAAGGCTTTGTTAAGGTGTAGACATAAACCATGATCCAGTACCAAAAAACTGCCTTGTGTTAAATGTGTCAGATTCAACTAGTAGACTGAGAAATAAATTTTCTTGGCTAGTAATATTCTAACTTGAAGCATAGGGATAGAATAGGCATATTTTCACACGGTTAATGTGAGAAGCTAAATAAAATTGCATTTCATGCTGACTGAGAAGTTCACTTCTATGTAAGTGGAGGCTCTCCAATCCTAACGGCTCTGGGCCAGAACTGTTTTGGATTTTGGATGTTTTCACTTTGAAATATTTGCATATAAATAATGAGACAGCTTGGGGATAGGATCCAAGTCTCAACACAAAATTCACTTGTAGTTCACGTGCACCACAGACACACAAGCAAAAGGTAATGTTACACAATACTTCTAGTGGCCCTTGTTGTGACTGCATTCTGTCAAACCAGTCCGGTGTAGAATCTTTCATCTGTAGTATCTATCAGCACTCCAATTTTGGGGGTTTGGGGGCTTCTGGTTTTTGGATTAGAGGAGTTCCACCTGCAGGGCTACAGTCTAAAGGGTCCTGGAGGCTCTATTTCTCCAAGACAATCAGTACCGTTTAAATCTCCCACTGAGCTCGCTATAGAAAGCAAAGGCTGTGGTGTGACACATAGGTCCTGCATGGTCTGGCCCCTCCCATTTCTTAAGCTCCCCCTCCTTTTTGTTAGGTCAAACCAGCTTCCTTTTGCTTTTTGCCCTCAGCACGCAGATCTTTATAAACATATTTCCATTTCCCTGAAGTGCACGACTTTTTTTTTAAGTCAGTCATGAGGCTTGACCTCAGGGCCTGGATGCTGAGACTCTTTTGCTCTTGGCTAGCGCCCTATCACTTTGAGCCATGGTGCCACTTTGTATTTTCTGGTGGTTAACTGGAGATTAGAGTCTTGGGGACTTTCCTGCCCAGACTGGCTTTGACCCATGATCCTCACATCCCAGCCTCCTGAGTAGCTAGGATTACAGGAATCACGGCACCTAGCACATGGCATCTTTTATACTGAGCAATACTGCATTCATGATTCAACTAACAGGCGGGAAATATCAGAAGATAATTTTGCACATATATTAAACATCTACAGGTGCTTTTCTTACTACTATTTCCCAGATACATGTAGTTCATTAACCTTTTTTTTTTTTTTTTTGTCAGTCGTGGGGCTTGAACGCTGGGCCTGGGCACTGTCCCTCAGCTCTTTAGCTCAAGGCGATTACTCTATCACTTGAGCCACAGTGCCACTTTGGCTATTCTAGTGGTTTATTGGAGATAAAGAGTGTCACAGACTTTCCTTCCCAGGCTGGCTTTGAACGGTGATCCTCATATCTGTCTCCTGAGTAGCTAGGATTGCAGGCGTGAACCACCAGGCGCCCAGTTCATTAACCTTTCCATTGTACAAGGATGACTTAGAGGTTAAGAGGAAATGTGAAGGTCATATGTAAGTAGTGCTCCATTTTCTACAAGGAATTTGGTAACCCATGGATTTTGGTATTCCCAGTGGTGGGGAACTACGGGAGGCACCTGAGCGGATCTTTGTGGATACCAAGGAATGGTTGTGTCAGATGGAGGAACTTCAGAACAAGATATAAGTGGGGTAACAATAAACTAGCCAACTTACTAAGTAGACGCAACAACCCATAATACGCTCATGCCTTACAACAGAGCATCAAAATACATGAGCGA